>NC_033644.1:4106324-4164704 GCF_001540865.1 Ananas comosus | reverse complement strand
GTGTAGGGCCCTGCGTCTCCCTAGAAGCTGCTGCCTGCTGCAGAAGTAGATCCTCCAGGCGCTTCATCCGCTCCTCCTGTCGGCGCGCCGCCTCAGTCTGCTGTCGGGCCGCCTCCGCCTGCTGAGTGACTAAGTCGGTGAGGGTCGCAAGCTGGCTCCTCAACTCACGGATCTCGCCAGATCCGGAGATAGCGGAGGTCTCGACCTCCTCAAAGTTCGCCGCATTGTCCGCCCCGGCAGATTGGGAACAAGTAATCGGCATCGTCACTACAAAACATAAAAGCGCAAGTTAGTAAAACCCACGCTATCGCATCCCCGCTTAATAAGCAATACCCAAATCATGCGAAAGTAAGGAAGTGTTCTTCACCACTAACTCCCGATGTTACGTTGTTGGCCGCCAACGTAACCCTCCGCGAAGTTAGGAGTTATACACTTCAATTTAACTCCACTTTCTAGAGTTATCCAAGATACCCAATCTAGATACTTTCGCTTACAAGTCGAATAGATCTCGTCTCTCACGAGCCTATTTTCTATAGTCCAATCGGCCTAAGGTTTACTAGGTTTCCTAAGACTCAACCCTAGGCTCTGATACCAAATTAATCTGTCACGCCCCGGGGCTCAACGGAAGCCTACCCGCCGGCGCGTGTCGAGACCCGCCATACGTCTAAAACATATAAGGCGTCTACAAAATTTCGATAGATAAAACAATAATACAAAGAGATCTAGTGATATCAGAGCATTGTACAACTAGTCCTATAACGAGAAAAAAAAAATAAAGCTTAAAGTCCACTAAATAAAAATATAGAGTAAGTACAACAGGAATCCCATAACGAGTGCTAAATGAAGTACAAGGTGGTCTCTCTATACATGGTACAAAACCTCTTTATCTCTCTCAAAATATAAAATGGAGGAGTAACTATCTAGCGCAAAAGAACTCTCCGCGAGCTAGCTACGCGACACCCTTGCCGCGATCCCGTGCCTTCGCCTGTGCTGAAGGCTCTGAAAAGGAAATATAGAAACAGGGGCGTGAGAACTATTAAATAATAGTTTCCAGTGGGCAATTACTGACTTCAGTGAAATGCACCACTAGGTCCGAAACTATAAAAGAGGGTCAGTGTACAACTATAACAAAAGCATAAATGCACTGTAAATAAATAAATAAACGAGTACCCAATAATCATGATATCTCTACTTAGCATGATTTACATAAGTAAGAAAACAACTACAAGCTATATGCACATGAACACCCAACATATAAAGCGTGATTATGCAACTACCCAAAGTCCACAATGTAATAGTAAAAATGTCATTGTTTACTATTCTAGTCCAAGTCCACATTAACAGTTATACAGTTCACGTAGCATGATCTGTCACCAAGTCCCAATCATATAAAACCCACCCGAAGGCTGTCTGGCCTGCGCCGTGCCTAATGGCCCCGTGGTAGTCAACATCCCCACTCTAGGGATGAGCCTCCCCCACGGCAATCCACTTCGGCGCNCATCGGCCAGACAGCCTACGGGTGGGTCTCAGGGTCATAGACAGCCTTCGGGTAGGTCTCTTTAGATTTGTCTTTGAGTATTCACTATGACATGTGGACAGATGATGACTTAGTGTATTGACTGGACATCGACTAGAAATGTAAACAATGACATCTTTACTAATTGCATTGAGGACATCGTATTGGTTGCATACCTATGAGCATTCATGTATACACATCGATGTACATTATGTATAGTTGCTTATTCTTATGCCTATCATGCTAAGTAGAGACATCTGGTTATAGTATGTTACACTTTTACTTACCTTTCGCTTTATTGCTTTCATAGTTACTGACCACTTCCCTTGTAGCTTTGGGCCTTGTGGTGCATTCACTGAAGTCAGTAATTGCCCACTCGGAACTATTTTTAATAGTTCTCACGCCCTCTTTTTGTGGTTTCTTTCAGAGCCTTCTGCACCGGCGGAGACACGGGATCGCGGCAAGGGGATCGCATAGCTAGCTAGTGAGGAGCGGTTCTTTGCCTAGGTGGTTTACTCTTTCTTTTTATAGTTGAGAGAGTGAGAGTTTTTGTATCCATATATAGAGACCACCTATGTATCTACCTTTAGCACTTGTATTTGGGATTTTCTTTGTATTACTTTATGCTTTTATTAGTGGATTCCAGCTTTGTGTTCCTTTCTCTATTGTAGAACTTAGTATTATATCATGCTTTGATACTCCTAGATGTCTTTTATTACTGCTTTTATTATCGTTGCTATTAGACGCCTTATATGTTTTAGACATATGGCGGGTCTGGACACGCGCCGGGCGGGCTTCCGCTGGGTCCCGGGGCGTGATACCTTCTTACACTCGTTTTCGCGTCAAATTCGTGCCAAAACGTCTTCACTCCACACAAGCTTTGCAAATATATGAAAAGACTTGTCATGTAGGTTTGAAGGTAGTATATTTTACTGTACATTATACTTTAACTACACTTAAGACTTTATAAAGTGCTTGTAACGTACCGAAACTTGGTAGAGAATATTGGACTTTAGCCAAATTGACTAAAGCGTCCGAAAGAAATAGTTGGACATGTTCCATCTGACATTTCAAGGGTGTTGGAAGGGTTAAAAATGAGTTCCAGAAGGATTAGGAAGGTTTTAGCATCGATCGACGCGAAATCGAATCGAAAAGATGCGAAAACAGAAGTCTGGAGCTTTTGTACCGGTACAACATTGTACCTATACTAATACAACAGTGCAGACCGAGAGAAATTGCTCTCGGGTTTGCCTCTGCGCGATTGTGTTACCGGTAACACCAAGACTGTACCGGTACATAATGGACCCGACAGCAAAAATAAGTCCGCTGCAAATAAAAACAAATGGAGGGCCTTTTAGCTATTGTAGCACCTCATAAAACACCCCAACATCTCTCCCACCTGGTTTATACAGCAAGCACTCTCTTCTCTCTCATTTCTCTTTTTCTCTCTCTAGAAATCTCTCCAAGGAGCAAGGAGAAGGTGAAGGAGAAGGATTTGGAGGAGATTTCTTGGGTTTTGAAGGCTTGGGGACTCTCCTGTAAGGTGGACCTTTGAGAGCTTTGGGCTAAGGTGAGGTTTTCTTGTAAGAGTAAGCTTAGAGCTTTGATTTCATGCCCTAAATCCTTGGATTTGAGCTTCTTACAAGTGTGGGAACCCTCTAATGGCTATAGAACACATGAAATCAAGTTTTCCTCATGTGCTCCCATGGTAGAAACCTAGGGTTTAGTTTTTATGCCCTAGAAATGGTTGGAAAGGCTTAGGAAAGGTTCTAAATGAGTTTCTAGAGGTTCAACAAGCTTTTTTTTGCTTGCCCTAGAGATCAAATCCAAAGATTTAGCAAATGGAATTGTTAGGGAATCGAAATTGGAGCTTTTGCCCTAAATTGGAGTTTTGACCTTGTAAAAACCTAATTAGGGGTATTTCTAACAAGAATACGAACTCGGTTTGGTGATCTGACGAGTGTACGCAAAGATATTCATAAAAACGTCATTTTTGGTACAGATAGCTGCAACACGCGGATTAGGCACCAAAAAAATCCAAGAATTGAACCATAGCACCTCTATAACCATATAAGATAGGTGGTACATTATGAAAACGTTGAATTTCCTTTTATGTCTAAAGTGTCATTTTTGAGCATAAGTGTATACTGAGCATTGTGCATAATAGGGTTAATTGAGAGCTTCTATTTGCATGTTGTGAGTACAAATGTATGAGAAATGATTGTAAAAGAGTTGAAACTTGTGTAACCCTATGTATGCATGAGTAATGACAAGAACCTAAAAAATGCATTGAACAAAATGACATTATGACATATGGATTGTGTGACATTCCCAAATGCAATGAATACTAGAGATGGACTTGTAGTAGAGTGGCATTAGTGAATGCATTGAATGCTAGAGTTGAACACTTAGAGAACAAGTGTAGCATTAGTAAACAAGTACAAAGAACAAAATAGTGTCTATGACACTAGTGAAAGTTAGAGAATGCAAGTAAAGAGAGATAGTGACATTATGACATAACAACCTTATAGTTAAGGGTCATATGAGCATTGCTTCCTTATAGTTAAGGAATGGATTGAATTTGGAATCTTTATAGATAAGGATTGGATCATACTCGCCTATTAGTCTTTATAGATAAGGATTGGATCATACTCGCCTATTAGATAAGGATTGGATCATACTCACCTAGTGGGAAAGTCGGCGAGGTCGGCGGTCGAACCCACTGAAAACTTTGTTGTAGTTCTCACCCCACTATTTCCACAGAGCCGGGACCGAGCTAGCCGGCGGATGATCGCGGTAAGGGTATCGCGCCTTAGTCAGTGACTACTCAAGTCGGTTTCATTTTGCTAGATGCATACCCTTTAGTTATCATTTTTTGTATTTTGATAATTTTAGTATTATGAACATGTTAAATGATGTAAAAGAGCTTATGGTTTAATGCAAAAGGATTTATGTTTCAATGCAAAGGTTATATTTTGAGATATCATGTGCTGTAAAAGAGAAGAAATGATGATAAAGAAAAGAATGCAAATGTACAAGTTGTATGCATGTATATGATTTAAATTTAATCATAGTACTTGTATGTTGATTACTTAGTACTTTCACTTTGGCCATTGCTTGCTCTCGTGCAAGTCATTATGTATACTTCCGCATGTGCAAAATTTGTACTCTATTTGTACTTGTTGTTCAGCCTTGGGTGGACAGGAAAGGCTCTGTCCATTCGGCATCTATTCGACGTGCTCGAACCGGCCAAATAGGACCGAGCTCGGGACGTGACAGATATAATGGTATCAGAGCGTATAAAGAGCCTAAAATGAAAGTATAGGACGGACCTAGAGACCCTTAGGAATAAAAAACCTTAAGGATCTAGGAAACGTGAATGACGTGGAATCAACGAATAGCGAAAGCTTATGATTGGGTTAATGTTAGTACGTCTCTAATGTGGTTAGGGACTAAATTTAAGTTGATATTTATTTTCTATTCCTTTTGTTGTGATCGGCGGCCGACGACATTATACTTTGGGATGAAAATAAATACACTTGTTTGCTTTCGCCGGATTGTGTAAATTCGATTATGTTGGTTAAGTAACTAATGTAATTGCTTCATTTCAGGAAGCAATACCACCTCGTGGACGACCTAAGATGCCTCGTGGTCGACCGCGAACGAGATCTATGCCCAAGAAACCGAGTGCAGCTCCCGTGCAAGCTGGAGCAAGTGGCGACGGGGAGCTTTGGGAGTAGATGGCCGCGCTTATTAGTGTAGTGCGGCAACAAGCGGAGTCTGTTCAACGCCAAGAGGAGCAGATCCAAAGGCTTCAAGAGGCCTTGGAGCGACAGCAAGCGGCGGCGTCCGTGGAGGCCGAGCACCTTGCGGCCCCTGCAGTGGTGCCGGGTGCGGCTGAGGATGTCGCGGCGGCGGCCGTGCCAGTCACGATGGTGCCGGCCGGTTCGGGAACGTCAAATCCCGATGATGCGGCTATAGAGGCGAAGCGAGAGCGTGCATTGGCGGCTCTCATTATGTTCAAGAAGTTCGACCCACCTATCTTTGAAGGGGAAAAGGTAGAGCAATCGATGGTGGAGTCGGGTATCGACTCGATGGAGACGCTTTTCAAGGACCTATATACCTCTGAGAAGGACAAGGTGCACCTCGCCACTCATTGCATTGAGAAGGCGGCGAAGGTGTCTTGGAAGCGGGTGAAGCGGGATCGGTCCTTCGCTCTTCTGCCTATGCTATGGGAGGAGTTTAAGAGGGCGATATTTGCAAACTACTTCCCCGACACGGTGAAGCGAAAGCTACAAGAAAAATTTCGCTAGCTAAGGCAAGGAGATTGCTCGGTAGCGGACTACGAGCAGGAGTTCTCCCACTCGATTGCGTCCCGGATGATGTTCGAGATGATTGGGACCGGGCCAATTGGTTCTTGCGAGGACTTAGGCCGAGAATCTATGAGGCGGTGCAAATCCTCAAGCTTACGACCTTTGCGGAGGTCTTTGATCGAGCTTTGTGGGCGGAGCATGGCAACGCCTACGCGTGAGAGGAGCGCGAGGCTATGGCGGAGTCGAGGGACAAAGGAAAGAAGCGAGCGGGCCGGCCAAATGCAAAGAAGCCCCCTCGGTATCCCCGACAGCAGTCAAAGAGTTAGAGGCCTCCTCGGTGTGTTATTTGTGGCGGTGAGCATCAACCGGCAACTTGCCCGCAACGCGAAGGAAAGTGCTTCAAATGCGGCCAAGTGGGGCACATGGCCCGGGGTGCCCGAGTTTGGCGTTGTCTGCACTGACGGTGGCATCAGTTCCTTCTACACCGAGACAGCTGGCGGGGTTTCCACCGGCGATGTCGGCTGGACGCTTGTCTGCATCGCGTCAGCCGGAGGCATCTAGAGCACCGAGTGGCGGGTTTTTGCCCCTTAGGTGGAGGAGCAGCCTGCAGTTCCTGATGACGTCGTGGCAGGTATTGTCTTGATTAAAGGCACTAGGGCTAGAACTTTATTCGACACAGGTGCATCACATTCATTCATAGGTGCATCATTTGCAAAATCTCATGACATAGAGATCACACATAATGAGGATTTTTGGTCGGTGAATACTCCAGAGCATTCGTTCCGCGTTCATGACGAGTGCTTGATTTGTTCAGTACAGATAGGTGATTGGATTATGCCGATAGACCTATTGGTGTTAAACCAGATGTGGGCTTCGATATAATCTTGGGAATCAACTGGCTCTCCAAGTATTATGCCGTGATAGATTGTAAAAGTAAGGTGATCACATTCCGTGAGCCTAATCAAGAAAAGTTAGTATACTGGGCGTGTAAAAGCCCGCGCTTAGCGGCAGCAGTATCGGCGACGAGGGCGAGGAAAATGATAAAGGGTGGATGTGTAGCTTACTTGGCGACAATGGTAGAAGCCCAAAAGGAGCACCCGGAACTTAGTGGTATTCGGGTAGCGTGTGAGTTCCCGGATGTATTTTCGGCGAAGTTACCGGGATTGCCACCGGACCGGAAAGTCAAGTTCGTTATTGATTTGATTGCCAGGACGGCGCCAATTTCGAAGGCTCCGTATAGAATGGCACCGGCGGAGCTAAAAGAGCTAAAGGCACAGTTGCAAGACTTGCTCGATAAAGGCTTTGTGAGGCTGAGCGTGTCACCGTGGGGAGCTCCGGTGCTATTTGTGAAGAAAAAGGATGGCGCGCTTCGACTCTGTGTGGATTACCGCGAGTTGAACAAGGTCACAGTTAAGAACAAGTATCCGTTGCCAAGATTGATGATTTTTTCGATCAGTTACAAGGGTCGAGAGTGTACTCAAAGATAGATCTTCAGTCGGGGTATCATCAGTTGAAAATACGGCCCAAGAATGTGCACAAAACGGCGTACCGTACGCGGTATGGTCATTGCGAGTTCACGGTAATGCCGTTTGGGCTTATTAATGCCCGGGCAGCATTTATCGACTTGATGAATCAGTTTTTCGACCATTGTTAGACCGATGCGTCGAGATGTTCATTGACGACGTGTTGGTTTATTCACGGAGTGAGGAAGAACACGAGGAGCACTTGAGGACCGTGTTGGAAATACTCCGAAAAGAGAAGCTATATGAAAAATTAAAGAAGTGCGAATTTTGGCTTTCAAAGGTTACCTTCCTAGGCCACGTGATATCGGGTGATAGTAGACCGGTTGATGAAGTCGGCGCATTTTCTACCGATTCATATTACGTGGTCGGGAGACAAGTTGGCTCAAGTATACCTAGATGAGATTGTTAGATTTCATGGAGTTCCCGTATCAATTGTATCGGATTGGGACTCGAGGTTCACATCACATTTTTGGAGGAGCCTACAGGATGCATTGGGCACGCAGCTCGATTTTAGTACGACATTTCATCCTTAAAGTGACGGGCAATCGGAGAGGACGATACAAATACTTGAGGATATGCTTCGAGCGTGTGTACTCGACTATAAGGGCGGATTGCATGATCATTTATCAATGGCAGAGTTCGTGTACAATAATAGTTATCAAGAGAGTATCGCAATGGCACCATTCGAGGCCCTTTATGGAAAGCAGTGTCGCTCTTTTATTCATTGGAGCGATGTGGGCGATAGGGTGGCCCTTGGCCCCGATGTAGTGCAGGAGGCGGAGGAGAACGTTCGCCTTGCCCGCCAACGACTTGCTACAGCGCAATCTCGGCATAAAAGCTATGCCAACAAGCGTAGAAAAGACATAAAGTTCGCGGTTGGAGACCGTGTATTTTTAAAAGTATCGCCAATGCGATGAGTTAAATGGTTTGGAGTTCGTGGGAAACTAAGTCCCCGGTATCTTGGACCGTTCGAAATATTGAAACGTGTTTGTGCGGTGGTTTACAAGTTAGCATTACCACTGAGGCTTGCGGGAGTGCACGATGTATTTCATGTGTCAAATCTCCGCAAGTATGTTCACGATCCCGAGCATATTCTCTCGTTTGAACCATCTGAGATTCAAGGGGATATGACTTATGAGGAGTTCCCGGCGTACATCATCGATCAAGAAGTAAGAAAACTATGGAACTGTGAGATTCCGTATGTTAAAGTCCGTTGGAGTAACCATGATGATCGGAAAGCTATTTGGGAGCTCGAGAGCGCAATGAGAGAGCATTATCCCCACCTCTTCGAGAATCTGGATTAAGGTATGGATCTAGATTTTAATCAAGCTAGTTTCACTGGCGAAACTAATTTTAAGGGGTGGAGAATGTAACGTACCGAAACTCGGTAGAGAATATTAGACTTTAGCCAAATTGACTAAAGCGTTCGAAAGAAATAGTTGGACATGTTCCATCTGACATTTCAAGGGTGTTGGAAGGGTTAAAAACGAGTTCCAGAAGGGTTAGGAAGGTTTTAGCATCGATCGGCGCAAAATAGAATCGAAAAGTTGCAAAAACAGAAGTCTGGAGCTTTTGTACCGGTACAACATTGTACCTGTACCGGTACAACAGTGCAGACCGAGAGAAGTTGCTCTCCGGTTTGCCTCTGCGCGATCGTGTTACCGGTAACACCCAACCTGTACCGGTACACAATGGACCCGACAGCAAAAATAAGTCTGCTACAAATAAAAACAAATAGAGGGCCTTCTAGCTATGGTAGCACCTCATAAAACACCCCAACACCTCTCCCACATGGTTTATACAGCAAGCACCCTCCCTTCTCTCATTTCTCACTTTCTCTCTCTAGAAATTTCTCCAAGGAGCAAGGAGAAGGTGAAGGAGAAGGATTTGGAGGAGATTTCTTGGGTTTTGAAGGCTTGGGGACTCTCCTACAGGGTGGACCTTAGACAGCTTTGGGCTAACGTGAGGTTTTCTTGTAAGAGTAAGGTTAGGGTTTTGATTTCATGCCCTAAATCCTTGGATTTGAGCTTCTTACAAGTGTGGGAACCCTCTAATGGCTATAGAACACATGAAATCAAGTTTTCCTCATGTGCCCCATGGCAGAAACCTAGGGTTTAATTTTTATGCCCTAGAAATGGTTGGAAAGGCTTAGGAAAGGTTCTAAATGAGTTTCTAGAGGTTCAACAAACTTTCTTTTGCTTGTTTTAGAGATCAAATCCAAAGATTTAGTAAATGGCATTGTTAGGGCACCGAAATTGGGACTTTTGTCCTAGAGTGGTTTAAAGGCAAATTGACCTTGTAGAAATCTAATTAAGGGTATTTCTAACAAGAATATGAACTCGGTTCAGTGATCCGACGAGTGTACGCAAAGATATTCACAAAAACGTCATTTTTGGTACAGATAGCCGCAACATGCCGAATAGGCACCCAAAAATTTCAAGAATTGAACCGTAGCACCTCTATAACCATATAAGGTGGGTAGTGCATTTCGAAAACGTTGAATTTTCTTTTATATTTAAAGTGTCATTTTTGAGCATAAGTGTATATTGAGCATTGTGCATAATAGGGTTAATTGAGAGCTTCTATTTGCATGTTGTGAGTACAAATACATGAGAAATGATTGTAAAAGAGTTGGAACTTGTGTAACCCTATGTATGCATGAGTAATAACAAGAACCTAGAAAAGGCATTGGACAAATGACATTATGACATATGGATTGTGTGACATTTCCAAATGCAATGAATAGTAGAGATGGACTCGTGGTAGAGTGGCATTAGTGAATGTATTGAATGCTAGAGTTGAACAGTTAGAGAACAAGTGTAGCATTAGTAAACAAGTACAATGAACAAAGTAGTGTATATGACACTAGTGAAAGTTAGAGAATGCAAGTAAAGAGAGATAGTGACATTATGATATAACAACCTTATAGTTAAGGGTCATATGAGCATTGCTTCCTTATAGTTAAGGAATGGATTGAATTTGGAATCCTTATAGTTAAGGATTGGATCATACTCGCCTATTAGTTCTTGCTCGGACGGCGGTAGCTCTCCCTCGGACGATGACCTCTGGAGTAGTCATCACTGGGTCGTAGGAGTTTCTCCCCAGAGGACGGTCCCGTTGGGTCGTAGGAGTTTCTCCTCGATATTTGGGATTGAGAGTTGGTGAGTTTGTTGAGGGCGAAACCTACGGATTAGCCTAGTGATTGGGTATTGTTGTATGTGAAGGAAGAAAGTTGTTTCCTTTCGAGGCTGGGCAAAGTTTGTTATTTATTTAGTATTTATGTGTTGGTGTATTTATTTATTAACTATTTTTATATATTCAACCAGTGACATTTCTTTATTTATGTGCTTCTTTATTTATTTAGTTATTTATCTATTTACTCATGTACTTGTTTATTTATTTGTAATAACTGAAATTTTTGGAAAATAAAATTAAACCCTTGGTTGACGATGTTTTTGTGTGTAATATAATTACTAAAGCACTCGTCAAATTTCAGGAGAAAATGAGCTAAAATGGAGAAGTTATGCGACTCGAACCGATGACTTAAGTGAATAGTAACTCCGGTTTTCCGGATGAACCAATGAATAGAGAAGGGTTCGGGTGCACATCAAACTCCGAATATAGGACTTCAATAGCTCGTTTCGAATGGCTCGACTATTCTGGACCCAATGGCACTGACGGAATTGGGTTCTGATGCACGGTTGTCGAGAAAAAGGGGTTTAATGGAAATTACATGTAATAATATAAGTGGTTTATGGGTGGAGATTGAGAGGGCAGGATTCGTCGCTGATCGGAGACCAAATCAGACGAAATAAAATGCTAGATTCGATGCCCCAGTCGTGCTGAACGCGCTGGCGCAATCCGTTCGGAAATCCGACGGACGGATCTTCGGGAATCGTGAAATGTCCGCTGAGAGGTCAAGTTGGCAAGATCGATTATTCGCGGAAACGTCCAATATTTTATGCGCGATCTTGCACGAATTTGAATGTCGAGGGACCTGAAAGCTTAATCCACTCGTTGGCAGGGGCTGGAGTGTAAATATTAGACTTTGGAGGGGTTCCTCGCAAAGTGGCACCTTGTATAAAAGGGGCATTTAGGGTTTTCCAGTATTCTTTTGGCTGCCATGATCATCTAGAAAACCCTAACCGCCCCACTTCCACCCTGCCCAACTTGTGCGCACGCCCCGGCCGCCGGCGTGCAACTCCGGCTGCCGGAAAGGTCACCCCGGCCACCTCTCGGCTCTCCCCTAGCCCCGACCTGCCACATTTTCGTTTGTTGTGCTAGGGAAAGCATCAAAGTCGAGCTCCACCCTTCCCTGGCCGAGGTTTTTCTCCGGCGTCCTCCCCCGCCGGCCCCGGCCACCCTCGAGCGCCGCCGGAGCCACCCCTGCTCCCTGCGGCCAGCTCGGGTCAGCCCAGACCGAGACGGCTCGAGTTCTGCGTCCACGCCTCACTTCGGCCGCGCCGCCCTCTAGTCAGCCCCGGCAACCTCCGGCAACCCGGCGCGCGCGTCCCCCGCCGTCCCCGCGTGCCGCCGGCCGCCGCTGGAGCTTCCTGTGGCCGCCCAGGCACGTGCGGGCCGAGGTCGGGCCCGCTCAGCTTCCAGGCGCTGCCGCCGCTCACCGAGGGGTGCACCGCCTTCCCCTCGGCCTCCGGCGCCGCACCGTAGCCGCCCCGACCTCCTCCGGCCGCCGCCACGCCGCCGGGAAGCCCGAACCAGAGAGTTAGTGGGAGGAGTGGATCTCCGCCGCCGCGCCACCGATTACAGCCCGCCGCCGGCCAGCACCCTCCTCGGACCTCTCGGACCGAGTGCTCCCTCCTCCGGCCGGACCGCCCGCCTCCCGGCCGCCGGCGACCAACCCTAGCTCTCCTCGGGTCTGGTAAGGGTATTTTATGTTCCAGCACTGTTTTTCGAGGTTCCGGTCTCCTTTCCGGTGATCCGATAAGCCTCCTAAGCTTCGGGAAGTGAGCACGATGATCTTCAACTCGTGCTGAACATCGTGCTCACCTCCAACGGCGGCAAAGATGCCCTGGTTAGTGAGTTAGTCACGATCTTTGCGCTGTGCGCGCAGTTTAGCTGAACTTCGTGTCGCTCGTGCGCGCTCCGCAGTGGCCGGCAGTGCTCCGAAAGGTGAGCACGGCCTTCGACATGCTGAAACCTGTCAGCGAGTATGACGGTCGGATTAATCGACCTCTGGTTTGCGTGCACGGTCCAGAAAAGCCTAGAAATCACATGAAATGATGCGATTTCATGTATCGGTATAGGCTTTTAGGTTTTCTGCTTCGTTGTAGATGCTGTTGGCAGCATGTTTGGGCTGAGGATAACCTCTGGACTGATCGTCCAAGGCCCAAGCCCTTGCAGAAATCGAAAAGTGATTTCCGGAGCGTTTTCGGCGAAATCCGCCGATAGAACGCGATTTTGGTTCGGAATTCATCCGACGGTGCCTCGTGGCTGATTGTAGCGTCGCTGAGCCTTGTTGGCTGGTCACCCGCGTCGTTTTGAGGGTTCGAAAACGACGGGTGAGCGACGATGAAGTTCCGGTGCGGTTTTCGGGACTTCCGGCTTATTCGGTAATCGGTTTTGGGAAACCGATTGTGGTTCTGGTGAGCGGGGGTTGTGAGTTAGCATTACATGTCAGTGGGTTAGACCTTAACCCGTTGGACCTTTCGTAGGTTCGGTCGCACCGTCTTTACAGTCGAGAGACCTTCGTCGGATACGTACAGGTGGGTACTTCGACCCGTAGTCGGTACAGTGGTGCACGCTCGGTGACGTTTCTTCACCCCTACTGTTTACTCTATCTTACAGTTATATTGAGCCTTGCACCTGCTTTTATATCTGCATTTCTCTACTCAGTTATTTCCCTGTTGATATCGTGTTTAGGAGTAGAGTTGATTTATCTGTTCACTATATTTGTGATTTGGTTGGGCGGTTCCCCTACTTTGATACCTATGACCTATTCGGTCGAGTTGCTACAGTTTTATCTTGACTTACGTAGCCGATTAGTTGCTGATGGCCTATACGGTCGGTGTGCCCTGAGGGCTTGGATTGTCGGCTAGTTGCCGATAGATGATCTTTGAGCATACTACATGATCGCCACTGCAGGTACGCATTTCACGAACACCAGTGGTCTGATCCACCGCCAAGAGGTGTTCTTTTCCGGAAAAGTGGGTTGGATTTGCCAACCGTGAGCCCAGGAGCTTTATTGCGAGGGTATATGCTTTGACCAGGGCTTCATTGCGAGGGTCAGGTACTATACTTCTGACCCAGGGGGCTTCATTGCGAGGGTCAGGTACAGGTTGAGTAGTGTGGCATGCTGAGGTCTCCGGACCATAGGGCAGCGAGATTGGTACTTTTGAGGTTATGACAGTTGAGCATGCATACAGTAGCTGTAGTGTTTTATTTCCAGTACTTCTTTATCTGTTTATTATAGTACTGTTTTACTCACCTACATCTATACTTGTCAGCTCCTACTATCAGCTTTCATTACCAGCTCTTATATCTATCTAGTTCTCCTGACTGGTGAGTACCCCTCGCCTTCTTCGGCTTGCGTACCCACTGGGAGGGGAGACATGTTTACATGTTCTCACCCCCCCGCCTCCATTACAGGTAACGTAGCAGGTCCGGAGTGCCGACAGCTGGTGAGAAACGGGCCAGCATACAATATAGCTTTCCGTCCATGGTTTGATTTATCTACCTTATCTTTCATAATAAATAACTAATAACTTAGACATATTATGGTTCAGTTTTATTTTACTATTCGGAAATCTGAGTTCGGTTGGTTTTGAACTATAATAAAGGAATTTGTGCTTTCTTGAAATGGAAATTGTTTTCTACCCTCGTGGTAGCGTTTTGGAAAGATAAAAGTTCCTGTGTAGGGAACAGTTTTCAAAAGGTTTTCTGTGGATTTTGTATCTTAGTATTTCAAACCTATTTCTGTGGTTGGAAATATTTTAACTGATAGATGGTGGATCTATATTTAAATAGCGAATGTAAACTTGTGAATCTGTGGTGAATGGTGTATGAATGTATATCTGTGGTTGCTTGTATATATTCATCTGGTTGTGGTTGTTGTATGATTGAACTCTTGTACTTGTGCGACGCCGTGCAAATACAGGGAGACTCTGTCCGTAGTGAACAGTGGGACTTTATATTTGTGGGGTCTGGCACAGACTCGAGGTTAGATTTTCATCAAAAAAAAAAAAAAAAATTTCAGACGCTTTTCCGCTACCTTTTAAACTAAAAGGGACCCCGGGGCGTGACATTATTTATCTAGTTATTTATTTGCTTATTTATTCATTTACCTTTTTATCTTTTAGTTATTTCCTTTTACATTCGTTTTTTCGTTCGTTCATGCATTCGTTCATTCGATGTATTTATTTGCTTATTTATTTTATTTTATTTACACAAGTTGTTTGTTTATGCATTTACTTATTTATTTTGTAATTTATCTAGTTATTTATTCAATCATTTATTCATTATTTATTTATTTTTTTATGTTTTTTTTTCTTTACTCATTAATGTTTACTTTTTTTTTTATTATTTTTTACTTATTTATGTTTATTTAATTACTTATTAACTCATGAATTTATTTACTCATTTATGCAATGGCTATTCAATTATTTATCAATTTCATCTATTTTCATATTAATTTTGTTACTATTTATTTACTATTTATGTATTGTTTGTTTATTTATCTATTGTTTATTCATGTATTTACTTATCTGTTTCATTTATTTTTGGTTCATTTGTTTATTCGCTTATTTACTTATTTATCTACTTGCTTATTTATCTATTTGTTTATGTAGTTATATAATTTTATTATGTATTTATCTATTTACTTATCTATTTATTTATTTCTCATGTATTTGTTGTTTGTTCACTTGTTATTTACTTATTCAGTATTCACTCATGTATTTGTGTATTTATTATTTACTTATTGGTTCGTACATTCGTTCGTTCAATGCATTTGTTTATTTATTTATTTTTATTTATTTTTTGTATGTCACGCCCCGGATTACTCGTTTCCCTGGGCATGCCGACAACTCCGCCGTATATAAAGAAATTTCTTCTGTATACGAAACGATAGCTGTAGTTGTACTTGTAATCATACAAAACTATAATTAGTAGTATAGAGCTGTTAGTATAAACGAAACCATATATAAATAACAGCGGTTCACTATACATACAGAGTCTCCAGATACAATATCACTCGCTCCAGCGAGGATCTAACATCAGTATGTACAAGAACAAAAAACCAACACTACCTGCAGCTAGTACTCCTCTACATCAGCAGCAAAATAGGAAGGAATCTAACTCACGACTCCCTTTCCATGATCAGGATCTGCAACAGTAGCAGCCGAAGAAGGAGGCTCTGCAAAAAGGGATTAACAACTGGGTGTGAGAACTACTGCAAAAAGAAGTAGTCCTCAGTGGGTACCGCTACCGACCTCAACGGCTCACCCACTAAGTCTACAGAAAGTATGCTCAAGGATAGTAAAGAAAGCTGAAAAACTCTACAGCTATATGCCACTATACTATCACGATCCAACACTAATTATCTGTAGAAATGTAAGGACCGAGATTTTGGCAGTGTAGCTAAACTCTCAGTCGACGATGTTTTTGTGTGTAATTTAATTACAAAAGTATTCGTCAAGTTTCGGGAGAAAACGAGTTAGAATGGAGATTCTACGCGATTTCCAAGTTTCACTTAAAGTGAATAGTAACTTGGTTTTCCGGAGAGCTCAATGCGTAGAGTTGGCTTCTGGCTCGTACCGGACTCTGTTCATAGCAGTCCAATAGCTCGTTTCGACCGGTTTAGCTGTTTTGGAACTGATGGCGCTGACGGAATTTGAGTTTGACGCACAGAATTCGAGAAAATTCGAAAATACGTGTTTTATATGTATTTGTGTGTAGTTCTTCTGTTGGAGAGATGGATCGGATTTCGTCGTGAATCCGCGACGGATCGAGGTGAAAAGAAATCGTAGCTTTGTTGTCCTTGCAACCCTCTGCCGCTGTCCCTGAGTGTCCCGGTCGCCGCCGTGGCCGCAGCTGCCCTTGGAACCTGAGCCGGATCTCGTGCGGGCTTGGTTGGTTCCGCCGTCACCGCCGCCACTCCTCGCCGCCAACTGAGGTGAGCACCACACTCCCTACCTCCCCCGCACCCATTCCTGGCCCGCACGCACCACACCGTGCCGCCGGAAGCCGGCCGGAGCAAGCTTTCTCCGGCCAAGGTCGAAATAGGGCTGTTCCTTGGTGATTTGCTGTTCCGAGCTTCCCGAGCCTCCCTGATCTCTACGGAAGGGAGCACGGTTATCGTGGCAAATTGCTGATCATCGTGCTCACCTTAGTTTCTGTCGGGGAGACTCATTTTCGCTGTTTCGGCGGTGTCGCTCTGTTAGAGCCTTTTTGGCTGCTGTTTTAGGAGTATGCGCATTTTTACGGTGACCCGAGGCTATTCCGATGCCTCTGGAGGTGAGCACGGTGATCGTGGATCAGTGTTGATCACAGTGCTCACCTTATTTTGGA
Source organism: Ananas comosus (assembly GCF_001540865.1). Taxonomy (NCBI): domain Eukaryota; kingdom Viridiplantae; phylum Streptophyta; class Magnoliopsida; order Poales; family Bromeliaceae; genus Ananas; species Ananas comosus. The sequence continues at coordinate 4,147,827 of NC_033644.1, read as the reverse complement.
TCAGCGAATGTCGTATCATTCTGTTTGGTGCATTTTTCCCCGACTGCGCGCTGTTCGCAGAATTTTCGGGTTGCTCCCGCACTTCCCACAGTGAGCTGTTGCACTCCAGACTGTGAGCACGGCCTCCGGCACATCGAGACCTGTCAGTACGTGTCTCGGCGGAACTTAGAAGTCCTCAGTTTGTGAGAACGAGCCATAGAAGTCGCCCGATTTACATAAAATGATGGATTTTATGTAAACATAAGGACTTTTATGCATTTGTACACCTTGTGGCTACTGTGGGCAGTGCGTTGTTGTGTGTGGTGACCTTCGGACTGATTGTTCATGATCTGATAGCTTTTGCGGAAATCAAAAAGTCGATTCTGGCGCGTTTTTCGGCAAAATTCGCCGAAAGAACGCAGCTTCTGTTCGGATTTCTTCCGACGTGGTTTGGTTATCCTGTAAATTATCGCTGAGCCTTGTTGGCTGGTCACGATCATCATTTTGTGGGTTTGGTGATTGTCACGCCTCGGGGTCCCCTTTAGTTTGAAAGGTAGCGGAAAAGCGTTTGAAATTTTTTTTTTGAAAATCTGACCCCAGAGTGTGCCAGATCCGCCACAAATACAGGGAATCCACTGTTCACACGGACAGAGTCTCCCCTGTATTTGCACGGCGTCGCAAGTACAAGAGTTCAATCATACAACAGCCACAACCAGATGAATATACAAACAACCACAGATATACATTCATACACCATTCACCACAGATTCACAAATATACAATCGCTATTTAAATATAAATCCACATCTATCAGTTAAAATGTTTCCAACTACAGAAACAGGTTTTGAAATACTAAGATACAAAATCCACAGAAAACCTTTTGAAAACTGTTCCCTACACAGGAACTTTTAACTTTTCAAAACGCTACCACGAGGGGTAGAAAACCATTTCCATTTCAAGAAAACACAAATTCCCTTTATTACATTCCAAAACAAACTGAAAACTCAGATATCCAAAGAGTAAAATAAAACTGAACCATAATATGTCTAAGTTAGTTATTTATTTAATCATGAAGAGTAAGGGTAGATAAACCAAACCACGGGACGGAAGGCTCTATCGTGCGCTAGACCCGTTCCTCACCAGCTGTCCCACTCGGACCGGCTACGTCACCTGTAATGGGGGCGGGGGGTGAGAACATGTAAACATGTCTCCCCTCCCAGTGGGTACCGCAAGCCGAAGAAGGCGAGGGGTACTCACTAGTCACGGAGATAAACAAATATATGGATAATGGTAGTACAGTAGCTAAAATAAACAAGTACTGAAGTGAATATAAATGAACAACTACAGCTACTGTATGTATGCATCAACGGGACAATCAGTTCAAAAGTACCGAATCTGAACCCACTGCTCTCTTGGTCAGCACCGCAGACCTCAAGCCAATGCCACAACTACTCTCCAGTGCATATTACCCCTTTAGGGCTCACGGGTTGTCACCATTCAACCACTTTTTCGGAAAAGAACACTCCTTGCGGTGGATCAGACTGCCAGTGTTCGTGAAATGCGACGAGTATCGGGCGATCAATGCAATATGCTCAATGATCAACCGTCGGCAACCAGCTGACAATCCTGCCCCCCAGGGCCCATCGACCGCATGGGTCATCATGTAACCAAATCGACCAACCAGGTCACAAGTATGGAGTATGAAACTCGACCAACCAGGTCATAGATACAACAAAGGAGAATCAACCAACCAGATCACAGATATCATATGCTGAAGAAATCTACTCTACTCCTACACAAGATACCGAGCATGGAAACAACCGAGTAGAGTAATACGAGGATAATATGATAAGCAATGTATATGATAAGCAATGTAAATAGGAAGGGTGGAAGGAACGTCACCGAGCGTGCACCACTGTACCGACGTCGGGTCGAAGTACCTATCTGTACGTATCAGACGAAGGTCTCTCGACTGTGAAGATGGTGCGACCGAACCTACGAAAGGTCCAACGGGTTAAGGTCAAACCCACTGACATGTAATGCTAACTCACAACCCCCGCTCACCAGAACCACGACTGATTTTCCAAAACCGATTATCGAATAAGCCGGAAGTCCCGAAAACCGCACCGGAACTTCATCGTCGCTCACCCGTCGTTTTCGAACCCCCAACACGACGCGGGTGACCAGCCAACAAGGCTCAGCGACGCTACAATCAGCCACGAGGCACCGTCCGATGAATTCCGAACCAAAACCGCGTTCCATCGGCGGATTTCGCCGAAAACGCTCCGGAAATCACTTTTAGATTTCCGCAAGGGCTTGGGCCGTGGACGATCAATCCAGAGGTTATCCTTAGCCCAAACATGCTGCCAACAGCATCTACAACGAAGCCGAAAACCTAAAAGCCCATACCGATACATGAAATCGCATCATTTCATGTGATTTCTAGGCTTTTCGGGACCGTGCACGCAAACCAGAGGTCGATTAATCCAACCGTCATACTCGCTGACAGGTTTCAGCATGTCGGAGGCCGTGCTCACCTTTCGGAGCACTGCCGGCCACTGCGGTGCGCGCACGAGCGACGCGAAGTTCTGATAAACTGCGCGCATAGCGCGAAGATCGCGATTAACTCACAAACCAGGGCATCATTGCCGCTGTTGGAGGTGAGCACGATGTTTAGCACGAGTTGCAGATCATCGTGCTCACTTCTCGAAGCTTAGGAGGCTTATCGGATCACCGGAAAGGAGACCGGAACCTCGAACAACAATGCTGGAACATAAAATACCCTTACCAGACCCGAGGAGAGCTAGGGTTGGTCGCCGGCGGCCGGGAGGCGGGCGGTCCGGCCGGAGGAGGGAGCACTCGGTCCGGGAGGTCCGAGGAGGGTGCTGGCCGGCGGCGGGCTGCAATCGGTGGCGCGGCGGCGGAGATCCACTCCTCCCACTAACTCTCGGGTTCGGGCTTCCCGGCGGCGTGGCGGCGGCCGGAGGAGGTCGGGGCGGCTACGGTGTGGCGCCGGAAGCCGAGGGGAAGGCGGTGTACCCCTCGGTGGGCTGCGGCAGCGCCTGGAAGCTTAGCGGGCCCGACCTCGGCCCGCACGTGCCTGGGCGGCCACAGGAAGTTCCAGCGGCGGCCGGCGGCGCGCGGGGACGGCGGGGGACACGCGCGCCGGGTCGCCGGAGCCGACTGGAGGGCGGTGCGCCGGGGCCGACTGGAGGGCGGTGCGGCCGAAGAAAGGCGAGGACACAGAACTCGAGCCGGCTCGGTCTGGGCTGACCCGAGCTGGCCGCAGGGAGCAGGGGTGGCTCCGGCGGCGCTCGAGGGTGGCCGGGGCCGGCGGGGGAGGACGCCGGAGAAGAGCCTCGGCCAAGGGAGGGTGGAGCTCGGCTTTGATGCCTTCCCGAGCACAACAATCACAAGTATGGCAAGTAGGGGCTAGAGGGAAACCGAGAGGAAGCCGGGGTGACTTTTCCGGCGGCCGGAGTAGCTCGCCGGCGGCCGGGGCGTGAGCACGAGTTGGGCAAGGAGAAGGTGGAGCGGTTAGGGCAGCTGGGGAAGATTAGGGTTAGGGTTTCCTTGGCTGAACCCTAAAACCTCACTTATATCAAATGAATAATTGTAGAAAACCCCTCCTAGTCCAGTACCTTTTTACCAAGCCCCCTGCCAACATGTGGATTATCCGTATAGGTCCCTCGACATTCGAATTCGCGTAAGATCGCGCATAAAATATTGGACCTTTTCGCGATTAATCGGTTTTGCCAACTTGACCTCTCAGCGGACTTTTCACGATTCCGGAAAATCCGTCCGTCGGATTTCCGAACGGATTGCGCCAGCGCGTTCAGCACAACTGGGGCATCGAATCTAGCATTTTACTTTGTCCGATTTGGTCTCCGATCAGCATCAAAACCAGCCCTCTTTGTTTCCACCCATATAACCATTTATATTAATATATGTAATTTCCATTAAACCCCTTTTTCTCGACAACCGTGCATCAGAACCCAATTCCGTCAGTGCCATTGGGTCCAGAATGGTCGAGCCATTCGAAACGAGCTATTGAAGTCCTATATTCGGAGTTCGATGAGCACCAGAACCCTTCTCTATTCATTGGCTCATCCGGAACACTGGAGTTACTATTCACTTAAGTCATCGGTTCGGGTCGCGTAACCGCTCCATTTTAGCTCATTTTCTCCTGAAATTTGACGAGTGCTTTAGTAATTATATTACACACAAAAACATCGTCAACCAAGGGTTTAATTTTATTTATCCAAAAACTTCAGTTATTACAGTGATGAAGGATGAGCGACGGTGGGTTCCGGTGTCGAAATAGACACTTTCGGGAACCCGGATTTGTACAATTATCCGGTGATAATTGTGTAGTGGTGTTATCTTGTGTTTGCTGCCAAAACATCCAAATTGGAGTGTTTTGGAGCAGCAGATGACTCGTGACACGAGTCGGTGAGTTTCGGGACACTTAGTGGGTCCCGACGGTGTCCCGGTGTGGTTTTCGAGACTTCCGGTGAGTTAAGGTAATTGGTTTTGGAAAACCGATTACGGGGATCTTGTTTGGGGGGTTTGTGGGTCTCGTGCTTTAGGTTAGTTGTTTGGATACTGACCTGGTGGATCTTCTTAGGTGCAGTAGACGCTGTGCGTATCCAGTGTTCCGACGCGACAGTGACAGGTGCGTGCTTCGAGCTGGTAGTCGGTGAGATCGTTTCACCCTTCCTCTGTTCTTTCATATCAGTATCGTAGTCTCTACATGTCAGTTGATTGTTTATCGTTTGTTTATCGTATCTCATTGATTGCATTTGGATAGTTGTGGATAGACATGTAGAGCAGGTTGCATATATATTGTATCTCTATGGACCTTGGGTCCAGGCAACACATCGATTCCTTTGTCGTGTGTTTCGATCTGGTTGATCGTGGTTCGGCGTTGTACGCCCTTGCACCTGGCTTCGGCCATGGCACCGGTCTCTTTTTACCGGTTTTCGTTTTGAGCATATTAGTATGATTTAGTCACAGCACTGTGTATTCTAGACACCAGGTTGGTTTGGCCACCAACCAAGGGGTGTACGTATCCGGATAGGTCGTCGGTGACGTATGAATAAGTTGGCATTGTCTGCTCTGTGACAGGTAACGCTTGAGGTCTGCGGACCAATATAGCAGCATCAGATTGGGTTTGGTTTGAACTATTTACCCTTGAGGCATTCGATCAGTTGAGTTTTTGGTTACAGTAGTAGTTTTGTTCTTGCTCAGTTATTATCCAGTTTCTATTACTACTGTAGTTGCTCTTATATCACATCATGCTCATATCTGTAGTTCTGTTTCATATCAGCATATATATTTGTTTATCTATCTCCTTTGGTTTTCGGTGATTACGGCTTGACTTCGTGGCTCTGTCGTACCCACTGAGAAACCATGGTTGCGGTTTCTCACCCCCTATTCCCCCCAGGTGACTCGGACGAGGAGTTAGATTTTGGGCTTGACGGGAGGACGATCTAGCTAAGTCGGCAGTAGCGACCATCACCCTAGTTATATTTCTTCCCGCATTTGGTAGTTGTTAATCATAAATGGTTCAGTTAAATGTTTGAATGTTTGTGATTTTCGTTATGCATGATTAGAGATTTTGTGGATCACTGGTTTTGGTTTTATGGATATTCAGTTCTCGGATTTATGTATTTATACATATTTACGCATCATGGTTTTCTACCCCTCGAGGTAGTTGATTTTCAAAATAGAGTTTTCGTGTGGGAAACAGTTTTAAAAAGATTTTCGAATGGTTTTCATGAATGAATGAATTAGAGTTTAAAAACAAAAGCTTCCGTGTGGGGAGCACTTTTAAATAGGATGTTTGTTGTATTGTGCATTGCATCATCCAGCGCCTAAGGAGTGCTTAGAGGCATGCATCATCTCTAAGGATCGTTAGCTGTATGGAAATGCATATCATGAATTGATTGTTGATTGGTAAATGTAGGTTGTGGTTGAGATCGTGTTTATAGTTGGTACGCCGTACAAATACAAAGGAGACTCTGTCCGAGTGGACAGAGGACTTTGGATTTGTGGCGGATCTGTACGTCACGTGGGCCAGGTTGAAAAAAAAAAAAAATTAGCACGTCTTCCGCAACTCTATTTCAAAATGGTAATGAATTTTAAAAAGGCTTTTAAAATCGGCTTCGGGGCGTGACAGATTAATATGGTATCAGAGTGTGAAATAATTACAACTGCATTTACAAGTTTTCTAACTGAACCACTGGTTAGGTTGACCCATAGGAAGACCAAAGGCATATAGGCACGTGAGTGCGGTGTATTGGGTTTGAGTCCCGATGAGTTTGTATGTCGAGTCGATTGGTTTACTTGACGGTGTTTTCTGTTGCAGATGGCTCGTGGTAGACCCCCTCGTCCGGGTCGTGGTGGTGGACGTGCTGGTGCAGAGACATCCGGCAGTACTCGTGCTCCTCCGAGTGGGGGTGCTGGGGAGCAGTTGGGCACGGAGCCGCTGCGTGGTACTCGCACCCAGCAGCTCGAGGCCCAGGTAGCTGATTTGAGGGGTCAGCTGGGGACCCTCTCTGGTTTGTTTCAGCAGTTCTTGCAGCAGCAGGCTACGGCTACTGCTACCCCGGTCCCACCTCCGGCACAGGACACTCCGGTGAACGCGGATCCTCCCGCGACGCATGCGCCTNTTGCCGTAGCTCCAGCCGTGACTGCCACGATGACGACGGCCACCACGACGATTTCCGCTGGGGGTACTGATACCCCTGCAACGGAAGCCGCCCGCATTAGGGCAAGGCTGGTGGAGTTTCGAAAGTTCGATCCGCCGAAGTTCGCAGGAAAGAGCGACGACGCTTGGGTGATCGAGCGTTGGGTTACTCATATGGAGAAACTGTTTCGTGATCTACACATTGAGGAGCTGGATCGCGTCCCTCTAGCTGCTCACTGTCTTGAGAGGGATGCGTATTCGTGGTGGATCAGCCACTTCGAGCGCAAACTTGGGAGCATCTATCCAAGCTGGGAGGAATTTCGGAGACTCCTGTACGAGCAGTACTTCAAGGATAGCACTAAGTAGAATCTGGAGCGCGAGCTAGAGCGTCTCAAGCAAGGCAGTCGTACCGTAGCAGAGTATGAGCGAGACTTCTCTCGTATTATTTCACTGATTCCATTCGTGGTTCGTGATGAGTATCACAAGGCAAGGATGTTTGCGAGAGGGCTAAGGCCCAGTATTCGACTTCTTATCGCGTCCCATGGCGCTTTGACATTCGACGAGAGTCTGGGTCGGGCACTGATGGTGCAGAATGATATGGATGAGGCTCAAATTGAACAAGATGCATTCGAGAAGACTGAGGATAGGAACCGAGCACAGGAGAGTTTTGTTGGTGGTCAATCGAGCAATGGGCGACCACCCAAGCATCGCAAGACGCAGTCCGGATTGAGCAGTGCCCCCGCTACATCTCAAAGGCAGAGCACCCCACCTTGTGTCTTCTGTGGCAAGGCTCATAGAGTTTATGAGTGCCCAAAGCGCCACAATCGTTATTACAAGTGTGGCCAACGCGGACATCTTAAGGCAGATTGCACCAATGGAGCAGGATCAGAGTCTGCAGCAGCGTCTACTCCAGCAGCTCCATGGTAGGATCGTGGCAGTACGGCGCACCCTTCGTCTGGACGTCCATCGTTATCCCGTCAAGTGAAGGAGGTACACCAGACAACTGACGGACGCGCCTATATGATGACACGTCAGGAAGATGATCAGTCGGCTGACGTGGTCGTAGGTATAATTTTGTTTATCGTAGTAAACAGCATGCTTTTCTTTTTAATGCATCTCCTCTTGGCATTGCATGCATGTATTGTTCTAGTTCGTTGTGTGTCGGATCACCCCTGCCTGTGAGCAAGTTTCGGGGACGAAACTTTCTTTAAGAGGGGGATGATGTAAGGACCGAGATATTGGCAGTGTAGCTAAACTCTCAGTCGATGATGTTTTTGTGTGTAATTTAATTACAAAAGCACTCGTCAAGTTTCATAAGAAAACGAGTTAGAATGGAGATTCTACGCGATTTTCAAGTTTCACTTAAAGTGAATAGTAACTTAGTTTTCCGGGGAGCTCAATGCGTAGAGTTGGCTTCTGGCTCGTATCGGACTCTATTCATAGCAGTCCAATAGCTCGTTTCGACCGGTTTAGCTGTTCTGGAACTGATGGCGCTAACGGATTTTGAGTTTGACGCACGGATTTCGAGAAAATTCGAAAATATGTGTTTTATTTGTATTTGTGCGTAGTTCTTCTGTTGGAGAGATGGATCGGATTTCGTCGTGAATCCGTGACGGATCGAGGCGAAAAGAAATCATAGCTTTGTTGTCTCTTTTGTGCTGATCGCACTGGTGTGATCCGTTTGCAAATCTGACGGGCGGATCTGCGGAGATTGCGTGTTGTTCGAGGAGAAGTCGGTGATGGCAAAACGGTATTTTTGCAAAATTTGCGATATTTTATGTATCGTTTTGCGTGAAACCGGACGTGGAAGTGTGTTCGCGCATTTTACACGCGCTGAGAAGGACTCAGTACTAAATACTGAGGTTTGGGGGGCTAACTCGCAAAGTTGCACCTTGATATATATATGTATTCTAGGGTTTTCTACCTTGGAACCCTAACCCTAGCTCGAGCTAACCCCCAGCCACCTTCATCCCTCTTCCCTGCCCTAGCCACACGCCTCCCGGTCGCCGCCGACCGAGCCCCGGCCGGCAAGCAGCAACCGCAGCCTCCTCAGCCACCTTTTTTTCTTCCCTCTCCATCCCTCTCCCTCCATCTTTCTTTCTCTCGGGTTGCGGACAGATCTGAGGCTGCAGTCGCCTCCCTATACCCTTCCGGCGTCGCCCCTGTGCCCTGGCGAGCCTCCCCGCCGACCGCCGTCGCCTCTGCGTGTCGCTGCTGCCGCTACTGCATCCTGCGCCCGGCTTGGCCGAGCCCAGGCCAAATTGATCGTGCGGCCTTCCCCTCGCGCCACCGCTGCCCGAAGCTACCTCCTCGACTTTCCTCCGGCCTCCTGCAACCCTCTGCCGCCGTCCCTGAGTGTTCCGGTCGCCGCCGTGGCCGCAGCTGCCCTTGGAACCCGAGCCGGATCTTGTGCGGGCTTGGTTGGTTCTGCCGTCGCCGCCGCCGCTCCTCGCCGCCAACTGAGGTGAGCACCATACTCCCTACCTCCCTCGCACCCATTCCTGGCCCGCACGCACCACGCTGTGCTGCCGGAAGCCGCCCGGGGCAAGCTTGCTCCGGCCAAGCTCGAAATAGGGCTATTCCTTGGCGGTTTGCTGTTCCGAGCTTCCCGAGCCTCCCTGATCTCTACGAAAGGGAGCACGGTGATAGTGGCAAATTGCTGATCATCGTGCTCACCTTAGTTTCTGTCGGGGAGACTCCTCTCCGCTGTTTCGGCGGTGTCGCTCCGTTAGAGCCTTTTTGGCTGCTGTTTTAGGATTATGTGCATTTTTACGGCGACCCAAGGCCGTTCCGATGCCTCTGGAGGTGAGCACGGTGATCGTGGATCAGTGCTGATCACAGTGCTCACCTTATTTTGGATCAGCGGATGTCGTATCGTTCTGTTTGGTGCGTTTTTCCTCGACTGCGCGCTGTTCGCAGAATTTTCGGGTTGCTCCCGCGCTTCCCACAGTGAGCTGTTGTGCTCCAGACTATGAGCATGGCCTCCGGCACGTCGAGACCTGTCAATACGTGTCACGGCGAAACTTAGAAGTCCTCGGTTTGTGAGAACGAGCCATAGAAGTCGCCCGATTTACATAAAATGATGGATTTTATGTAAACATAGGGACTTTTATGCATTTGTACACCTTGTGGCTACTGTGGGCAGTGCGTTGGTGTGTGTGGTGACCTTTGGACTGATTGTCCATGATCTGATAGCTTTTGCGGAAATCGAAAAGTCGATTCCGGCGCTTTTTTCGGCGAAATTCGCCGAAAAGACGCGGTTCGGTTCGGATTTCTTCCGACGTGGTTTGGTTATCCTGTAAATTATCGCTGAGCCTTGTTGGCTGGTCACCATCATCACTTTGTGGGTTCGGTGATGAAGGGTGAGCGACGGTGGGTTCCGCTGTCGAAATAGACACTTTCGGAACCCGGATTCGTACAATTATTCGGCGATAATTGTGTAGTGGTGTTATCTTGTGTTTACTGCCAAAACATTCAAATCGGAGTGTTTTGGGGCAGCAGGTGACTCGTGACACGAGTCGGTGAGTTTCGGGACACTTAGTGGGTCCCAACGGCGTCCCGGTGTGGTTTTCGGGACTTCCGGTGAGTTACTGTCACGCCCCGGGACCGGCGGAGGCCCTCCCAGTAGCGCGCCCAGACCCGCCATATGTCTACACATATAAGGCATCTAGAATAGAAGCGGAAGTAAAAGCAAGAAATATAGCAAAAGGAAAGAACTACAACTAATGATATCAGAGCAGTATAATTCTATCATCTCTAACAATAGTAAAAGAAACATAACTAAGTAATAAAAGTAACCATGAAGTAGTGCAATATCTGTCTCAAAGTACAAAATGGGCGGTCTCTAGTACACTGGTACAACTCTCAACCTCTCACAAAAAGAAACAAAGAGAGGTGGGCCACCTATCGAACGATCCCTCGGCGAAGAACACTAGCCCGAGGTGATACCCTTTCCGCGATCCCTGGCCTCCCCCTACGTGGAAGGCTCTGAAAAACATCGAGAAAAGAGGGCGTGAGAACTATAATTTATAGTTCCCAGTGGGCAATTACTGACCTCAGCTCTATGCACCACTAGGCCCTGAAAGAAAAGGGTAAGCCAAAAAGAGCAATAATAATGAATAAACTGCATTTATGAGAGCATAATTAAAATGCTAAGCTACTATATTGCAATTAAACATGGTGTTAAAAACAATGCACCTTTACTTTGTCNCTATATTGCAATTAAACATGGTGTTAAAAACAATGCACCTTTACTTTGTCACAACCAATATGTCTCTACATGCCCATAAGTAAATATCACGGTTTACTTAATGAAGTTATGAAGATCATATTTTATCATGGCAATAATGTATATATGAATACAATAAGCAACATCTCCTAGCATGCTACATATATGTATGTCTACTCAAATGTCCAAAACTATGCTAGAAATAAGTCCAAGTAATCCAACTACTACTCTCTCTATGTATGTCTACTCTAATGTCCAAAACTATGCTAGAAGCAAGTCCAAGTAATCCAACTACTACTCTCTATCTAGTAGTGATTATAACACACTCGACACTGTCGATTTGCATTTCCAATTAAGGACCTTCCCAAGGTAGTCCAGCTTGTGCCGCCTAAGTGCATGTGGTAGCCCAACATCTCTACTCTTGGAATGTGTCTGTCCCACTCGACCCCGTAGGCTTCTCAATACCGCACGAGCGAACATAAGTCGCGTAGGCTAACTCCGGAGTGCCGGCTTGTAGGGNTTTTTTACTGCACCTGTAGTGCAAGTGATACGGGGGGGGGGGGGGGAATTGTAGTGAGCCGGTTGGCTGGTAGGAAGATAGTTGTGAAACCACAAGTCTCCGGAGTGTTTAGACCAGACGACCCCACTACCGGAAAGTTTGTGGAGGCGTAGCTAGCAGAACTGCAGGAGCCTAACCTTGACTCGGTGTCGGTTGAGAAGAAGTATAAGGCAGAGACGGGCTGTACTCGAGCCGTTACGCATGTGGTACGGATAAAGTCGGTTTAAGAAAACTGACGTGAGAAGGGCTAGAAGACGGAAAAGAGTAGTTTTGGGAAACGGAGAAGCTAGCTTCCAAGTGAGAGACCAAGTTGGAAAGAGAGAAACCAACCGGTGACGAGGGCGAACTGCTACCAGAGGTTTCTTCACTAGAAAAGAAGTTCGAGGAATACTCACTGGAAGAACCAGTCGAGATGGTATCGGCTGACCTAGACCCTGAAGTTGGTACCGTCCCATAAACTCGGTGGGCGGAACAACAGTAAGAAATACCCGTCTCTCCCGTTAGTGACACACCCAGCAAAGGTATATAAACCGGACTAAGGGAAGCGGAGAAGGGTAATTACAGAATAGAGCCGAACGCTAGAAACAACAGCAGCAAAAACTCAAAAGCAGTTTTAGCCGGGTATGGTAGACCGGCCACGAAAACGACACTTGGTGACTAACCGGTTGTGCAAACGGCCCCAGAAATGGTAACACTCCACAAGGGAGTCTTAAAGAGAGGAAAGGGTGCCGGAACCGGTGCCGACCTAGGAATTGAGTAAATGATTAGAAACTGGCTCCTGAAGATAGAGGGGAGCCAGTAAGGAAGTTTAAGAACGAACCTAGAGTCGGTATCCACAACTATGGTGTACCGGGCTATAGAGACCAAGGAGACGACGTACGTCTTTCCAGCGGAGCCTATTGGGAGAACCGATCGAAAGAAGGAACAGACCATCATAAATAAGTCCTGGAAGACTTAACCGACCAGGGACACCAGGAAGGGACTCAAATGGATGAGGCACCTCGGTAACCTGGAGGAGGTTTGTAAACAGGCCTTGCGGATACCGGAGTCCGTACACGAAGGTAAGAAGTCCCTTCCAGTATTTGAGGAAGGTGAGAGGCATGAGGAAAAAAAGCTCATATTAACGGAGGATTAGAACCGCGCAATAAAACCGGAATGTGAATTACGTTTTAGCTTCATAAAACGAGTCGGTGTAGGAAGATCTTGAACAGGTGTACCTCACCGAAGAAAGGGAATAACGGGTGGTACAACTGGATGCACCCTTTTCCCAAAAACAGTTAAGGTATGGTAAGAACAAAAGGACCAACCGTTTTTGGTCGACTGGAAGTAAATAAAGAGAAACATAAACGGAGAACTTTCTATACGTTGGTAATTAAAACGCCGAGGTACTTACTACGGTAAAGATTATAAAAGAAAAAAAATTGAAGAGTGGCTTTCCATTACAAACTAGAAGAACCTCAAATTAGGAGGGTAGAAATATATTGGCTAGTTTATAGACTAGTCGACATCTTTATAGTTTGCTTATTTACATGTGGCTCTAGTTACAAAATCTAAGTGGTCAGGACCATCCGAATTCCTAGTGTGTAAATATGCCGATAACCAAGAAATGGTAGATTCGATGCATGTGGAGCCGAAGTAGTCGGCTCAAGAATAAGGATGATCTCCACAAGCCGAGTAGAACTCGGCTCAAAAAGAGTTATTCTTTCTGCTAAAACAGAAAAGGAAACAGGGTAGGAAACAAAGCCGAGGTTGTGCTGGCAAGTAGAAGTAAGGGGAAAGTCTTAACGAGTAAAACCTGCTGGACTTTTGAGTTTAGTTTATCTAAACCTTTTATGAACAGAAGTTTTATCAGAAAATAAAACTTCACATCTGGTAACTTACGGTAGAACCGCTTGACACCGAGATCGTAAGAGTGTTTTGTGACCAAAAACCAATAGAACTTTGCCAAATCCATAAAGAGCTGGCAAGAGGACCGAAAACAGACATATATCGATCTAGCCGGTAGCTATTGAGCTCAAGACTAGATATTTTAATGAGCACTTTGAATGCGAAGTTAAGCAGGGTTAGAGCCTACCTTAACCGTCCATTCGAGCACATGGTACATTTGCAACAAAACTAATTACTACATAATTTGTTAGTCTCGTAGTTTTTATCCAGTTACCGGCGAAGATACGTGACCCGATACTTGGCTGACTGTACGTGATGGCATAAGAGCCAGAGAAGCGCGCTCTTGAATAGTTTAAAGCCGTAGAAAATCAAACGGTCTATTCCTACAAGACGTAGATATAAGCACCCTGAGCTCCTAGACTTGTAACCGGCGTAACGACCGAAACGGGGATGTGGCTTAAACAAGGTCTAGAAGAGGAGACAGACTGTATGTTGAGTAACAAAGGATGACGGTCCCGCCCTCAGCTCTGACTATAGGGTAAATCGGAATCTCCTCCACGTATCAAGATATAACATCCCAACTCAGGAACGGAACGTAATCCCGGGGCGAGGGATCAAGAGTATAGGAATAAAACCCCGACTATTCGTCCGTTCTAACCACCTCCTCCGTTTGGGGTACACTAAAGACCGACACTCGGATACAAATGTAAGTGGCCGGACGTCCGTCGAACCTTTCCACGGTATACGCCAACGCGGAGGCGCTGGCGGCCACGTTGCCCTAAAACAACGTGATCGTACCAGTCCCTAGGAACACCTGGAGGCATACCGACGAGCAAGACCCGATTGCCAACGGGCTATACTCGCTACACAAATAAACTCCAGCACTAACGCCGGTCAAGACGTAGATCTTTCCCGCCATGAAACCACCGACAAGACTAGGTTTCAGACTTCTTGAACTCAGTAAACGGGCTCAAGAACTCACACCGAGCCGAAAACCACACGACTTACTGGTGATGAAAGTGGAGAGCTGCTATCGTTGCAGACTACAAATAAACGTAAAAGCCGTAATGACCAGATCAGCAAGGGACTCCTATACCTTTGCCGGGACAAAGTCTCCAAGTATTACAATAGTAGTCGGTAAACCCACTCCAAACCTACATGAACTCGCGGAGGGTGGTTCGCATGGTTTTTTAATAACCCGATCTTTGGCTTACGACCCGCTATAACTGGCCCAGTACCGCAACTGGTTCAGTCTGTGAAGAAGACTTACGTTAAGCCGAAGACTCTACTGGGAGCTTACGCGGTGATAGCTGAGTTTACTAAGCCAATTCCTCCCTAGCCGAGTTGTCCCGAGAAGGCGATTGATAAGTGTTTACTTGGCTTTTTCGTTCGAGCTAACATTCTCGGTTTGATAAATATAACTACCTTTTTCACGTCAATGTTTTCGACAATGTTCCTATTTAGATGAGGATCTTTTCGAGAATTTATTTGTGGATTAATTCGAGAATTGATTCGAGAATTTTCATCCTTTTTCTTTTCTTTTAGACACGTGATTAGGATTTTTCGGCATTTACGACCCATAACTTTCTTTAACTTTAAACGACACCAGCGAACGAGCACACTTCCTGGGGATAGTATCCGCGCAAAAAAGGATAAATATCATTATATAAGAGCCCAACACGGATCCGACTATGGAACGACCGGTGCCTTGAGAGGGTGGTGCAGAGATTGGCGAGGGTGGATTTGGCGATCGAGAAGGTAAATCCGCAAGAAGAGGGGTGAAGGACCACATGGTACGCCGTGGAAAACAGAACGAGGGTAACAAACGATTGCACCGAGCTTGGCAAAATGGTATACAGCGATAAAAAAGCTGCGGTTATTGGTCATATTGCGTAAGTAAGTAGTTAACCAACAAACGGCAGAACGTACCCCAATCCTACTAAGTGTATGACAACGTCCTTAGTAAAATTAATTATGACTATTGTGGCTCAAATATTTTTTCCCTATTTTATTCGCAAGATTGACAAAATTAAACAATTATTGTATTAACAGTGTCCTTTACAGAGTAATCTCCAGGAAACTGAGAAAGAACGAGGACAATCTTAAGCCCACTGACACAATCATGACCGATTTCACAAGAGCTGTCACGCCCCGGGACCCGAGAAGGCCCTGTCCGGTGCGTGCCCAGACCCGCCATATGCCTGCACATATAAGGCGTCTACAACAAAGAGATATGAAAGATAAGAATAAACAACAACTAACGATATCAGAGCAAGTATAGCATCTACTACTACTAACAACAGAAGCGGAAGAAAAGAACTACTCACTAAAGTGATACATAAAGTAATACAACATCTGTCTCAAAAGTACACAAAAGGGGTGGTCTTTATACATGGGTACAACTCTCAACCTCTCCAAAGTAAAAACAATGAGAGGTAGACCACCTATCGATGCGTCCCTCACAAAAGAGCTAGCTCGAGGCGATGCTCTTTCCGCGGTCTCTAGCCTCGCCTGGTGTGGAAGGCTCTGAAAAGAAAACACGAAACAGGGGGCGTGAGAACTATAATTTATAGTTCCCAGTGGGCAATTACTGACCTCAGCACATTGCGCCGCTAGGCCCAAAAGAGAACTGTAGATATGATAATCAACTGGAATTAAACTGCAGATATGAAAGCATGTATTGAATGTTAGAATAAACTACTATGCTATAAGTAATATGATGGCAATGCGTAGTACACAGCCTCTATCATGCTCAAATATGTCCAACACAAAACTAGTGTGATCTCACATGGCAAGCAAGTATACCAAAGTGCAAAGAGCGCTATAATCAAGTATACTATAAGTCCAAACCTATGCTATAAGCATGTCTAAGAAACCCAACTACTATAATCTATTTAGTAGTGATTTTTTTTTACTTATGCTACACTGTGTCGATTTTCATTTCCCATTAAGGACCTACCCAAGGTAGTCCAGCTTATGTCGCCTAAGTGCCTGTGGTAGCCCAACATCCCTACTCTTGGAATGTGTCTGTCCCACTCGACGCCGTAGGCTTCTCAATACCGCACGAGCAAACATAAATCCCGTAGGCTAACTCCGGAGTGCTGGCTTGTAGAAAGCGACCCTCAAAGCATGTGCGAATGAGCACAAATGGCAAACAAGCATAGTAAACGTCTCAAGTATCCAATCATCATGTCTCTAATATGGTATAGTCACTAGCATCTCGAAGATCTAGTCCTAAATCACGAAGTGAAGTTCCAATTTTCTCTAGGTCTAGTGCCCCTTTATGACACTTAGACATTCAATATTTAAGCATGTTCCACATTCCTCAATAGCCCTATCCACTAGGTTCACACATGTCCCGAGCTCAATGCCGCTTGATGACATTAGCTTTCTAATTCACATAATGTTCTAGTCCGGTGCCCCTATATGGCAATTTTGTTATCTTTCATATCTCAATTAAACTTAGGTTTAAATGCATGAATCAAAGCTCATTTACACTATAAGGAACATGATCCAACATGAGAATGCCAAAAATCCCGCATAAGCTTCATACGCTATTCTCTACTACATAGAGATCCAAAATTTCATTACATGTAACATAGACATTTTAAGCATTCCAAAAATCATAATAAATACATTTAGTATGAATATGTATGCTTTTTCAATTTACGAAACATATATCACTATATATGAGAATTTCTCATATTATAGGCCAGGTCAAACCCACCAAAATCGAAACCTTCGTTTCGCCGAACGGAGGTATCCACTAGCTTCCTAGTACCCTAGAAACATCAAAAATAGGGTCACCCAAACGAAACGAAGAGCAAATTGCTCAATCATTAACCATAAGCAAAAAGGGTCAAAACTCACCTCAAGAGAGAAATCTTTTCTAAAGCTCCAAAAGAGAGCTAGAACCCTTCCAATCTAGCCTAGAGGAAGGTTCTAATCCAACCAATCTAGCCTCAAAAGCCCTAGAATCAAAATGCCCAAAAACAACCCTAAGTTTCCAATATAGGGTTTCATCTCAAAGAAAGCTTTAAAATCCAAAACTAGAGGAAAGGATCTTGTCACTTACCTCTTAGAAGCTTCAATCCAAGCCCAAAATTCTCAAACTTCAAGGATCAACCCTCACCAAGCCTCAAATCCAAGCTCCAACGGTGAAGAAGCCTCCTAAGAAGCAAAAGAGAGCAAAAGAGGGGGTTTAATCACCAAAAACCCAAACCAAAATCAAGGAAATGAAGAAGATGAAGAGGAGGGCTCTCCTACCTTCTCTCTTGCTGTTCCAAGCTCAGGAGGAGGCCTAGGGGGCGTGGGGGTTCAAATAGAAGAGATACAAAAGCAAAAACACCCCTGCAGACCAGACTGTGCGAAAAATGTCCCCTTGTACCGGTACACGGGCCCTTGTACCGGTACAAGCCCCACGAAAATCATAACCCGAGGCTCGGATTGGCGGGGTTCATCGGCTCTGTACCGGTACAAGCCCGGTGGCTGTACCGGTACAACCATCAACCTTATACCGGTACAACCACCAACCTTTTACCGGTACAAGACCCCAGAAAACTACCCGAGAGCTGGCCAAGAATCCGATTTTTCGGGTTTCGGTACACAATTTTAAACCACGATTCTCGGAATACGAGCCATAGATCGAAACACTGTCAACGACCCACCAGAAAGTCTGGAAAAGCTCAGGACACTGTCCAAACACTCGAACCTCGCAATTTGTAAAGGTCCAGTGTGTTACAGATATGGTGATCGATTTTGGGAAACCGATTACGGGGATCTTGTGTGGGGGGTTTGTGAGTCTCGTGCTTTAGGTTAGTGGTTTGGATACTGACCTGGTGGATCTTCTTAGGTCCGGTAGACTTTGTGCCTACCCAGTGTTCCGACGCGACAGTGACAGGTGGGTACTTCGAGCTGGTAGTCGGTGAGATCGTTTCACTCTTCCTCTGTTCTTTCATATCAGTATCGTAGTCTCTACATGTCAGTTGATTATTTATTGTTTGTTTATCATATCTCATTGATTGCATTTGGATAGTTGTGGATAGACATGTAGAGCAGGTTGCATATATATTGTATCTCTGTGGACCTTGGATCCAGGCAACACATCGACTCCTTTGTCGTGTGTTTCGATCTGGTTGATCGTGGTTCGGCGTTGTACGCCCTTGCACCTAGCTTCGGCCATGGCACCGGTCTCTTTTTGCCGGTTTTCGTTTTGAGCATATCAGCATGATTTAGTCACAGCACTGTGTATTCTAGACACTAGGTTGGTTTGGCCACCAACCAAGGGGTGTACGTATCCGGATAGGTCGTCGGTGACGCATGAATAAGATGGCAGTGTCTGCTCTGTGACAGGTAACGCTTGAGGTCTGCGGACCAATATAGCAGCATCAGATTGGGTTTGGTTTGGACTATTTACCCTTGAGGCATCCGATCAGTTGAGTTTTTGGTTACAATAGTAGTTTCGTTGTTGCTCAGTTATTATCCTATTTCTATTACTACTGTAGTTGCTCTTATATCACATCATGCTCATATCTGTAGTTCTGTTTCATATCAGCATATATATTTGTTTATCTATCTCTTTTGGTTTTCGGTGATTACGGCTTGCCTTCGTGGCTCTGTTGTACCAACTGAGAAACCATGGTTGCAGTTTCTCACCCCCCATCCCCCCCAGGTGACTCGGACGAGGAGTTAGATTTTGGGCTCGATGGGAGGACGGTCTAGCTAGTCGGCAGTAGCGACCGTCACCCTGGTTATATTTCTTCCCGCATTTAGTAGTTGTTAATAATAAATGGTTCAGTTAGATGTTTGAATGTTTGTGATTTCCGTTATGCATGATTAGAGATTTTGTGGATCTCTGGTTTTGATTTTATGGATATTCTGTTCTCGAATTTGTGTATTTATACATATTTACGCATCGTGGTTTTCTACCCCTCGAGGTAGTTGATTTTCAAAATAGAGTTTCCGTATGGGAAACAGTTTTTAAAAGGTTTTTGAATGATTTTCATGAACGAATGAATTTG
Source organism: Ananas comosus (assembly GCF_001540865.1). Lineage (NCBI taxonomy): Eukaryota > Viridiplantae > Streptophyta > Magnoliopsida > Poales > Bromeliaceae > Ananas > Ananas comosus. The sequence goes on along the minus strand of NC_033644.1, from coordinate 4,128,463 downwards.
AGTTTAAAAGAAATAAAAGCTATCGTGTGAGGAGCACTTTTAAATAGGATGGTTGTTGTATTGTGCATTGCATCATCCAGCGCCTAAGGAGTGCTTAGAGGCATGCATCATCTCTAAGGATCGTTAGCTGAATGGAAATGCATATTATGAATTGGTTGTTGATTGGTAAATGCAGGTTGTGGTTGAGATCGTGTTTATAGTTGGTACGCCGTGCAAATACAAAGGAGACTCTATCCGAGTGGACAGAGGAACTTTGTATTTATGGCGGATTTGTACGTCACGTGGGCCAGGTTGAAAAAAAAAAATTGGCACGTCTTCTGCAACTCTGTTTCAAAATGGTAATGAATTTTAAAAAGGCTTTTAAAATCGGCTCCGGGGTGTGACAAGAAAAATGCAATCTCTGACCCAATCTCACTAGGGACTGTGAACACACCAGTCCCGTCTGTCGAACCTACACTAATTACCACCACGGTGGGCCGTCAATGGAGAGCGAGTCCTAACAGGACACAACGACAACAACGCAAAAGCACAAAGCCCGACTCCAGAGTCGCACTCGTGGACGCTACCCAACCGAGTATGCAAGCGTTTCTCTGCCTAGCTTAATCAGGCTCTCACAGGCTATAGTCAAGTAGAAGGGTCAAACTGGTCTAACAACCATAATAAACATGCCCTCGGCACAATTTGATGCAAAAATAGCAATCTGGGTCCACCGTCAACCACAACAGCACCCGATAGTCCGGAACAATCTATACACTACTGTAAAAATAAACTCGGCATTTCAGCATGAGTGTAAATTCATTCTACACTATTTTGGGTATCCACCGTTTACAAACTGCGGCGATACAAACAAACTACAGCTCCTAAGGCTAAACTGATAGTTTTCAGAAAATGACAGTATAGAACCTATAGTTTTCTCCTAAGTCAATTCCAAGTCCAACATGTATAATAAAACTAGCATCTAAAGCTCCAATTCAGATTTCATTTAAGAACAATGTAAATCTACGAATCAAGCTACTAACATGATATACGAAGCCAAAAGTACATGCTGTCAACTCCGGCTTAGGAGGAAATCCGACGATTTCGGTAAACATTAACCCATCTCGAAAAGCTAATCCAACGACGGCGAGAAGTCGGAAGGAGAGGAACACATGCGCTCGCTCGGCCTCCAACGGTGCTACCACGACGCACGCATGCTCGAACGGCCCTCCGAAACGACGACGAAAATCTCCCGAGCTCGAGCTCTCCACTATGCACACGAGCTAAATTAAAGAGAAAAAGGAAAAGTGTCATTCACTCAGCTAATTAAGTTGAGAACAATGACGGGGGTAGGTGGCAACCTTATCCACCAACAATTACAATACTACCCTTTTACCAACTCCAAATGGTCTCTCAACTTGCAAGCTCGCACACAGGGTACTGGTACCACCCCGCTGCCGTACCGGTACTAAGCATCAAATTGGTGCAACCCGAGAGGAGTCTGTTTGGAAATACACCGGGGTACCGGTACTCCACACTGAAAACCCGCACTTTGCAGATTCCAATTGTAAAACTCTGCTCTCGCATCGCACTGAGTCCGTTTTGTGTCTATTTCGCACCAAAACGACTCCGACTTGTCCCGACACTCTCCAGATGTGTCGACAAACCTCAGATGTTGAAATCTACAAGCAACCCAAAAACCAAAAACCAAGGATACTACATTGTATGCTTGCTTTGTAATGTTCTAGGAGAATATCAACTTGTTATTTTCGGAATGATTACGGTCCGTGATTTAATCGACACATTGGAAGTGTTGGGGTCAATCGGATTGGTATTGGATGCGAAATTGATACCAAATTTTAATCCAAATGCCAATGAATCTTAGCTAGTGTAGCTTTACTAAAGTGTGCCTAAGGCACATTAGATTGAGCCCCAACTACCCCAAATTGGGGAGTTTGGACACTTGCTGTTGGCTGAGAGAAGCCCTCTTAAGTTTCCTCTTCCTCTTTCTTCTCCCTCCATTCTTTTCCTTCTTTTTCACCTACTGTGAACTCCCCTGCGTAGGCACCAAGGTGCTGCTAGCAGCCTTGGAGCTTCAGCTACAGCAGCATCTTGAAGGAGATCTTCGCTGCTATAGCAACAATTGAGGAAGCTAAGTTGGTTCTTTTTCTTCTTCCTTGGTTCTTTTCCCCCTCTCTTTTGATTCCTTTTGCTGTATCAAGGGGAGAAGCTTCCAACTAAGCTATACTCTCCATTCGAACAAGGCTGGCAGCAGGATCAATGATGGAATAGGGATCAATTTATGGTCTTTTGATGCTCCAAATTCAAAATTGAACACTTGGAGTTGTGTGGAGGGAGGCTGGGAATATTTTGGTACTTTCCTTGAGCTCGAATTGAAGGTTAGTGGCTTTAATTTTAAAGTTGATCAAGATTGTTTCAATGCTGAAATTTCAGGCAGATTTCGTCCACTGTTGGAATTCGTTAAAGTTCATTCAAATTTTCTATAGGAGCTGAGCTTTGAAAAAGTTGGAAGTGATCTTGACTTCATCCTATACTGTATAGAATCTTGTTTTGATCAATTCGGAGGTAAAGTGAATGAGAAATTCAATTTTTTGTTGAGGTTGAAGATCGAAAAACTGTTTTTCGTCAAAGCTGAAATGCTGACCTTTATCTTTCAATTGTAATGGAATTTCTTGGGAACATATAGGTTTTTCTTGTAGTAAAGAGGCCTAAGATCACTTGTGAACAAGTCCTAATTCCCAATTTTGCTGTTGGTTTGTTGTTGGAGCAAGAATGAAGTGCAACTCAGTACTGGCAGCTTAGAAGCCAACAGCAGCTTGGAGATAACTGCAGCAACCTTGGAGCAGGGACAACAGCAACTATTTTTTAAAATTAGTTTTGATTTGGACCCTTTTGCTGCAATTGGATCCTTCTAGGGTGTTCCTGAGGTAGAGAGGAACCTGCGAATTAAGTTGCAACAACTGGTTTGAGGTGAGTAATGCTGAATTTCAATTTTTTTGAACCGAATAGACATTTGATGGATTTTTTATTCAATTTTTAATTCAGCTCGATCCAACAGAGATTTGTTGGAATTTCTTATACTTGTTGGTGATTTGGGACTGAAGGCACGTGACTGCTGAGTTTCGCTTTAATTTGTAGTCGGATTTGCATACTAGGTGGGTTAATATTTACCGAAATCGTCGGAATTCCTTCTAAGTCATAGAGATGCCAGCATGTATTTCGTTGTTTTGTTCATCGTGTTTAGTAGCTCGAATTCATGGTCTTGCATGTTTATATGAAATCTGAATTTGGAGCCTACTCTTAGAATTTTAAATAAATTATATGTAATATAGCGAAACTTCGGTAGTGATATCGAACGTTAGCCAAATTGGCTAAAGTGTGCGAAAGAAATAGTTGGACAAGGTCCATTTAACATTCCAAAAATATTGGAAGGGTTACAGTTGAGTTCTAAAAGAGTTAGAAATGTTTTAGCATTGCTCGACGTGAAATATAAGCGAAACAATGCAAAACTGAAATTCTGGAGCTTTTGTTACCGGTAATGCATTGACCTTGTACTAGCCAGGCATCAGACCGAGAGAAGTAGCTCTCGGGTTTGAGTAAAAAAGGCTGTCGAAACGGTGACACCCCTGGTGTGTACCGGTACCAAGTGTATTACCCGAGAAGCCAGCTCTCGGGTTTGGCCGTACACGATCGTGTAACCGGTGACAAATCCTTCTTGTACCGGTACCAGATGTCCTTTGCAGCAGAATTAAGTCTGCTGCAAATATGAAGATTGGGAGGGTCTTTTTGTAATTTGGCAACCCATATAAGACCCCACACACCCCTCCCACCTGTTCACAATAGCAAGCACCTCTCTCTCTCATTTCTCTCTTTCTCTCTCTAGAGATCTCTCTAAGGAGCTAAGAGAAAGAGTTGGAGAAGGATTTGGAGGAGATTTTTGGAGTTTGAAGGCTTTGGGGGCTCTCCTACAAGGTGGAGCTTGGTGGGCATCTAGGTTAAGGTGGGGTTTCTTGTAAGAATGAGATTAGGGTTTGGTTTTATACCCTAGGAAGCTAGGTTTTGATCTTCTTACAAGTGTAGAAACCTTGTAGAGGCCATGAACACATAAAAATTCATGTTTCCTTCATGAGCTTTCATGGTGGATTTCTAGGGTTTGATTTGTATGCCCTAGAAATGATTTGATTGACCTAGAAATGGTTCTAGATAAGTTCCTAGAGGTTCAACAAGCTTGCATTTGCTTGTTTTAGAGATCAAACCAAGGTATTGGGCAAATGATATTGTTAGAGCACCAAAATTGGGGCTTTTGCCCTAGAGTGGTTTAAAGGCAAATTGACCTTGTGGAAACCTAATTGGGGGTATTTCTAACTAGAATATGAACTCGGTTCGGTGATCTGACGAGTGTATGCGAAGAAATTGATGAAAAGGTCGGTTTTGGTACAGATTGCCGCAGCACGCGGAATTGGCGCCCAAAAATTGTGAGAATTGAACCGTAGCACCTTTACAACCATACAAGGTGGGTGGTGCTTTCCGAATTCGATGAATTTTCTTTTATGTCTAAAGTGTCATTTCTTGAGCATGGGTTATATATGATTATTATGCATTGTAGGGTGAAATGTGAGTATGTATTGCATGTTGTGAGTACAAATGTATGTGAGATGATGATAAATTAGTGAGAATTTGTGAAATCCTATGTATGCATGAATGATGACAAGAACTTAGAAAGGCAAAGAACATAGTTGAGAACAAAATGACATTATGACATAAGAGTTGTGTGGCATTAGTAAAGACTATGAATGCTAGAGTTGGGCTTTGAATAGAGTGGCATTAGTAAACATATTGAATGCTAGAGATGAACAACTAATGTGTGGCATTAGTGTTTTAGTATAAAGAACATGTAGTGCATGTGACACTAATGAGTAAAGTGAATGCATGAAAAGAGTTAAAGAATACTTAGTGTGTGTGGCATCATAAATGTTAAAGAAATGCAAGTAAGTGTGATTGTTGACATAATGACATAGCAACCTTATAGTTAAGGGTCATATGAGTATTGCTTCGTTATAGTTAAGGAATGGATTGAACATAGAATCCTTATAGTTAAGGATTGTATTATACTCGCCTATAAGTCCTTGCTCGGAGGGTGGTAGCTCTCCCTCGAGCGATGAGCTCCGGAGTTGTCGTCATTGGGTCGTAGTAGTCTCCCCAGAGGACGGTCTCATCGGGTCGTAGTAGTCTCCCTGATACTTCGGATTATGAGTTGGTGAGTTTATTGAGGGCGAAACCTACGGGTTAGCCACGAGATTGGGAATTGGAAAGTGACCCAGCATTCATCATGAGCATTCTATTTGAGCATAATCATTGATTATATTGTTCAGGCATATTAGCTGCATTTGTTAGTTGGTTACTATCTATCTATCTTTCTATTATGCCTGATTTAGACCTAGTGGGAAAATCGGCGAGATCGGCGGCCGAACCCTCTGGGAACTTTGTTGTAGTTCTCACCCTACTATTTTCACTGAGCCGGGACCAAGCGAGCCCGCCGACGATCGCGGTAAAGGTATCGCGCCATAGACAGGGACCACCTGAGTGGACTTTATTTTATATAGTTGCATACCCTTTTGTATATCATCTTTTGTACTTGATGATTATAGATGTTTAAATGAAAGAATATGAATGATGTAAAAGAGTTTATGTTTAAATGCAAAGAGTTATATTTTGGGATATCATGTGATGTATCAAGAGAAGAATTGATGAAAAGAATGTAAATGTAACTTGTGATTGAATGCATGTATATGGTTAAAAGTTAATCATATTACTTGTATGATGTTTAATTTAGTACTTTCACTTTGGCTATTGCTTGCCCTCATGCAAGCAAAGTATATTTATGTTTTCGCTGTGCAAATTTATATACTTGCTGAGTACTTGTTGAGTAGTCTTGGGCGGACAGGGCAGGTGCTGTCCGTTTGGTATCTGTTCGACGTGCTCGAACCGGCCAAATAGGACCGGGTTCGAGGCGTGACATTATATATGCTGAATTGAGATTTGACTTAGGAGAAAATTGATTAAACCTACACTGTCACTTTTTAAAAAGTTAACCGAATTAATTTCAGATGCTGTTGTTCTTTTGTATAACCGCTGTTAGTGCGTTATGGATACCCAGACTAGTGTAGCTTAAGATTATGCTTGTGCTGAGGGGCCGAGCACGTTTTACAGTAGAGTTTGGACGGTTCCGTACTGTTGGGTGCCATCGGGGCTGACGGTGAATCCAGATATTTACATCTTGTATCAGATTGTACCGAGAGCACGTGAGTTTTGGTTGTTAGACCAGTTTAACCCATTTGCATTGACTATAGCCTCTGTGAGCTTGATTGAGCTCGACAGAGACACGCTTGCATACTCGGTTGGGTTGCTCCCAGGAGTGCCGCTCCGAAGTGAGGCTTTACTTGCGTTGATGTCGCAGCAGTCCTGTTTGGACATTGTTCTTGGACCGGCCACCCCTGTGGGTGGTGAGCGGTGTAGCTTGGGTACAAGCTGGATGGGCCAGTCGGCTGTCCCTTGAGATTGGGTCAGTGTGTAGCTAGGGATGCATTTCTATGTCTACAAAGAGCATGGTTGGATAACGGTAGTCGGCTAGCATATAGTTGTAGAGTTTTTTCCAGTTTACTTTACTATCCTTTGCATACCTTACTGTAGACTTAGTGGGTGGGCCGTTGGGGTCGGTGACGGTACCCACTGAGGACTACTCTATTTTACAGTAGTTCTCACACCCAGTTGTTGCCACATTTTTGCAGAGCCTTCGTCTGTTGCTGCTGTTGATTCTAACCGTGGTAAGGAAGTCGCAAGCTAGATCCTTATCTTCCTCGGTCCTTTTTGCTAGAGGAGCACCCCTACAGAGGTAGTTTTGGATGTTACCATGTACATGCAGTCGTTAGTTGTACTTACTGGGATGTGGTTGTACTTTTGGAGCTTGTATGAACAGTGGCCTTTATTTATATAGATATATTTCAGTTTTTTTTTAGCAGCTCATTACCTCTGGTCGTAGCTATATTTGTTTGCAGGTTTTGGCTATCGCTTCGTATACACAAAAAATTTCTATGTGTACGGCGGGTCTGTTGGCGCGCCCGAGGAAACGTACGTGGTAATCCGGAGCGTGACATGTTTGCTTATTTATTACTTATTTATTTATTTCTTTTTCAAAGAATATTCAAATAAGGGGGGCTTGAGCTCGCAAAATATTAGAAGTTCAACACGACTTAATTAAAATTGGAATTCATTTAATTCCAATATCTATAACAAAGACTTTAATATAAACTCAAGTTAGTACATGCATATAACATTTCACTAAAAGCATTCCAAACCTCAGTAAGGTAACTAAAGACATTAACATAAGATATACCAACCTCAGTAAGGGGACCTACCAGCGTTCACGAGGAGGGTGGGGACGGATGCGGCGGCCGTGGAGCTGGAGGCGGCGGCCGCGAAGCTAGACGCGGCGGCGTGCAGATTTGGAGGCGCGCGGTGTTGGAGGCGGCGGTCGCGGATCTGAAGGCGGCGGTCGCGGATCTGGAGGCGACGGCGTGCGGATCTGGAGGCGACGGCGTGCGGATCTGGAGGCGGCATGCGGAGCTAGAGGCGGCGGCGGCGCGCGGAGGTGGAGGCAGCGGGTGATGGAGGTGAGGGGGGAGGGGAAAAGGAGGAGGTGTTGAGGAGGAAGAGTCGGAGGAGAGGGAAGAGGTGGGGGCGGCGGTTTCCTGGAAAAAAAAAGGGGGAAAAAATGAGGGGGAAACATGGGGTATTTTAACATTTTAGGGTTTTGATTTTTTTTAATTATATTTAGAGGCGGTTTTTAAAAACCGCCTCTAAACCGTCTCTAATACGTGAATCATAGTGGCGGTCTTTTTACAAACCGCCTCTAAACCGCCTCTAATACGATTTTATAGAGGCAGTTCCCACAACCGCCACTATAACATCGCCTCGAATAATGGCGGATTTTTAAAAAAACAATTTTATAGAGGCGGTTGTGGGAACCGCCGCTATAAAACCGCCTCTAATACGATTTTATAGTGGCGGTTTTTAAAAACCGCCTCAAAACAGCCTCTACTATGATTTTATAGAGGCGGTTATAAGAACCGCCTCTAGAGAACCGCCTCTAGAACCGCTTTTTCTTGTAGTGTCCGTTTGGCCTCCACTTCTGCAACAAAGTTGTGAGTGGCTCCCGTGTCCACCAATGCTCGTGTGGCCCTGCCGTTAAGGGTCACATCGATGTACAGAAGCTCCTTGTTGAGGGGCTTGCTGCTGCTTGCCAGCCCTGAGCCTAAGCACGCCCATCTTCGTCGGTTCTGCACTGCCCTTGCCCTGCTCGGTCTGGACAGCATTCAGCTTCTTCTTGTTTGGGCAGTCCCTCGCCCAATGGTTCTCGCCGCAGACGTAGCATGTCAATTTCTTCGGCGGCGACACAGGACCCCTCTAGCAGCCCCTGTGCTCCTTCTGGTCGCGACGGTCTCCTCCACCTTTAGCCTTGCTCGCTTTGGGCGTCTTGCTACGAGTTGAATCCGCCCACTCGTACTCGGGCAGTTTTTCTACCAAGGCAATTGCGGAGGCAACGTCCTTGACGTCGCGTCCCACAAGCTCCTTGTTCGCCCAAGGTTGGAGTCCGTCGAGGAAGAAGAATAAGCGATCTTCCTCCGCCATGTTGGTGATGGACAGCATCAACTTGGAGTATTCCTTGACATACTCCTTGAGCGTCCCGGTGTGTTTGAGCCGTCGAAGTTGCTTCCTCGCAAGGTACTCGACGTGCTCGGGGTAGAACTGCGCCTTAAGCTCGCGCACGAAGTCCTCCCACGTCTTCAAGATACATTGGCCCTTCTCGGCTTCTGCAGAACGCTGACGCCACCACAGCATCGCGTCATCAGCAAGGTACATGGACGCGGCCTGGACTTTCTCCTCCTCGTCGTCCAGCCGCAATGCCTTGAAGTAGCGCTCCATGTGCCACAGAAAATTGTCGATCTCCTTCTCATCGCGGGTTCCCCTGAAATTTTGAGGTTCAGGGACACGTACCTTCGAAGCGGTCTCTCTTTGGGGTTCGTGGCCACGCGCCACCGCTTTCTCAAGGATCGTTACTCTTGTCGTGAGGTCCTCGACCTCGTCGACTCGAGCAACAAGCTCCTCGATCAGTTTCTTTCGCTCATCGTCACGACTCTTCATGTTGGCTTGGAGCTTTTCGAGTTCGCTTCGAAATGTCTCCATAGCTGTAGCGACGTTTTCCTCCATGCTGTGGACATCTTCGTTGAATGAGTTAAAGGTATCCGCCATCTCGATGTACCTTTCATCCATTTTTGCGATGATGTCCTCTAACAGCACAAGGCGGTCCTCCAACGTAGACGCCGAATCCCTCGTGATTCCCTGAGGGTCTTTGCTCTTACTTCGCTTGGAGGGCTGCTTTGGAGGGTCACCCCCAATGTTGACAATTCCCTCATCGGATGACGACATGGTTCCTCACTCGAACCGGCTCTGATACCAACTGTCACGGACTTAGCGTTTTCGTTCGGAAAGCCCGTGCGGCGCCCACCTTTCCTGCTCGAAGATGGACAAGCCTTTGTCCCTATTACTAGCCTGAATCTTCGCGTCCTACGATTAAGTATGCAAAGAAAAATGACAAAGAGAAAGAGGCAGAGGTTTTCTAAAAAAAAACTAAGTACTACACTACTTAAAAATGAGAATTACAACCTACAAATAACATACAAACACACTCTCTCTTGTGTGTCATGGCCTTAGCCAACCCCACTATTTATAGGCCTAATGAGCCTTTTCAACTCACCCACTAGCCACATAACTCACCCACTATTGCATACATAATGAGCCCTCATAATTGCCAAAAGCTCAAGAGTCACCCATAACTCCCATGAGTTTCATAACCCTTGAGTTTCCACAGCGGGTTGGGTTTGAGTCTACTCGCCAACCCAATTCGACCCGTCTTTAACCCGAACTCGCTAAGCAGATTTGGGCCAAGGACCGGGCTGCATAGAAATTTTTCTAAGTCCCTGACAAATAGCTACAAAAAGACCCTGTAGATCCAGTTTTGTATAGCAGCTGATGCACGCGATACGGTTGAGGTCTGCGAGGGATGTGTTTGTTTATGTGATTTGTTATGATTATCGTATATGTATGAATAGTTAGTGACATTATATCAGATGTTGAGACCGTTTTTTCGTACAAGCGGCCATACTTGCTACGTGCTCTCTATACTTTGATACCTATTAATTAGTTGTGTGTTTCTGGAAATGTTAACGAGGCAGATTTGACCGTTTCGGATGTACAAGGCGAGCCCCGTGCATCTGGCGGTCGGTCTATTGACGCACACGGTAGCTTCTGCTACAAATTCGGGGTGTGGGGTGTGACAGTGCTGGATACGATAAAGAAGTCGATCAATAACCTACTTCATAATTAACCGACCGTCTCTAGAGCAAGTGGCAAAGGGCTTGGTAGTTAGTATCCGAGACCCAAGTTCGAATCCTAATTGATTCACATTTTCAACTAAGTTTATTTCTAAATAAAATAAACGAAGCGGGTAGCGTGCTACCAACCTCTCTCTCAAAAAAAAAAAAAAAAAAAAAACCTACTTCATATAGTGTGTTACTAAATTGAAATAACTATAAGCAAGAAAAGAAAAGAAATCGCACAAATCTAAATGTTGGGGGATTACTTATCCTTTTGGCTCAGCCGAGCAGAGCCTCCAACATGATAAGCATAAAAATTAAAATGCTCAAGAAAAAGAGCAGGAAAAAAGCCCACAAAAAAAAAAAAAACTCCTAAGATAAAGAAAAAAAAAATCATTAAGGAATATGGTAGAGCTTTGAGGCCTTGAGCCCCGTGGTAACATTGAAGTGTTTCAATGTCCTTACCAGCCTCAAGTCCTCCTTTAACTGATGCACCGCAATGGTTTCTGCCTCAAAATCTTTCCCTTCTCCCCCTCTGTAATCATCCATCTTAGGGAACATGTTATACCTTATCCTTGCCTTGTCCCCGCTATTCAACCACTTCCCCGTTAACGTATCCTCGATCCCGTTCGGCTCGTTTCTCGCTATTTCTGATGATGCGATCCACTCCACCAAGTCCCACGATAGTATATAGCCCATCCCCAGCATGAAGGGAGGGTGCTCCCTATCTTGGAACGGTAGACCCGTTCCGTAGTACACATAGCGCTGCGCCTTGCCCTTAAGAGACTTAACCAACTCGTCAAGCCGTAGGTACGTGTCGTCGTCCGTCTTCATGACGTAGTCGTAAGGTGGCTGTTCGCCACCTTCGAACATGGCAGGGAGACTGGAGAAGTACGTGTAGGTCTTACCCCGCTCTGGGCTTTCAGTGCAGTTGAGGATGATGATGTCGTCATGGTGCATGATCTCGAGGGCGACGAGGAGCTGGTCTTCTTCTTTGGTGACGTTGCAGAGGATGAAGCGGATGCTGAGGCAAGTCGTGGGGGCGGCAGCAGGTTGCTGCTGGAGGAAATAGGCGAGGCGGAGGGCGTGGCGGCGGTGGTACTTCGCGGGGACAGTGTGGATGCCGACGAGGAGGCGGAATTCGGGTTCGGCTGTTGGGGTGGCCTTGGTGGTGGCGGTCGGGGAGGGGCGGCTGCAGGAGGTGACGATGAATGGGAGGCGGAAGTCAGTGGAATAGGGGAGGAGGTAGGAGAGCGCTAGGAGCGAAGGGGGGAAGGAGGAGGAGGAGGAGGGTGATGGCCCAAGGATATGGTTTGGCCAAGGGGGAAGACGAAGTAATCTTCTTGTCCATTTTCCTGTAGTCGTTGTGTTGAAGGTATGCGGAGCAGTTCTGTGGACAAGCAGTTAACTTACATATATGTATATATGGTCAACCATTTCATTGGTCGAGTTGACCATCTAGCCGTCATTTTTTTTTCCCTAGAAAAAAGAAAATAATAAAAAAGAAAGGTAGTGTTAAGCACTAATTGATTCATACGAATTATCAAAGAGGAGTGCCAGATAAATAACACATTTTAGGTTGTAATTCAATAATTTCTTTTATTACCGACCGTCCCTAACACAAGTGGCGAAAAGCTTGATAATTTATACCCGAGATCCTAAATTCGTACCTGAGATTCTAAGTTCGAATCCTAATTGATTCACATTTCTAGCTAATTTTATTTCTAAATGAAATAAACGAAGCGGGTAGCATGCTACGTACCTCTCAAAAAAAAAAAATTATTCAAAAACATTTCTTTCTCTATTTATTTATTATTGTTATTATTATTTTTCTCTACAATCTTTCCATAAGCGATTGCGGAGATTACAACACTTTTTACAGGCAATCCATTTTAGATCATTACTTTCGTAGAATTCGTTTTAGATCATCCCTTTCTATAAAGTAATTACACATGTATTCCTGCAAAGTAATAAGATCCTTCAGGCCAAGTTTGATTCAAGAAATGAAAGATTTATTCTCTTTATTCTTCCGAGCAGCACCAAGAATTACTATTTCCCTCTTAAACGAATTAATTATTTCGGGATAACCCCTTAAGAGAAAAGAATAGTAATTCCATCCATTAGGTGGAATAAGCTATTCTCTATTTTATTCCTCTACAAATTAAATTATAAATAATTATAAAATATTCTTAAGTAATGCAATTAATTTTTTAATAATTAAATAATTACTTATTTAAGTTATTAAATTAATAAGTATTTAAATAGTAATTAATTTATTATTTATAATTAATTAGATAATTAAATAATTTACAATTTGATCTGCTTACTCAATCATTAATTAATGTTTGAATTATTTAAATAATTAATATTGTAATTTATCAAATTAATATATTAACAAAAAATATAAATTCTTAAATAATTAATTAGTATTAATGTATTGATTTATTTTTTATAGTTATTCATTAATTAACATTGATCATTCTTCATCATCTTCTATAGTAACAAATTAATTAAATTATGAACTTGTTAAAATATTATTTTATTAATATTTAGATGCTTATTATATAGATAAATTAATTTTGTTTTTAATCATAATTACTTTTATTCCTACTATTCCAATCCAATTACCCAAAAACAAATTTTTTTTTTTTTATTCCTCTCAATATCTTGATTCTCCTCCAAAACGCAAAATTTGTTTAATTTCTGTTTATCCTAGAAGTTGTACATATTCCAAGAATAAGCAAGAATCACTTGTGCTCGAACAAAACAATATTTTAGTTATCAAACGTATCCCTTCAAAGTTACGTAGTTATCACATGTATCTCTTGCCATTAGTTTACTGGCTAGAATTAGGATTCTTCCACGAAATATCCATTTTACTCTTAAATTAATAACTATCTTTTTAGTGATATTTAACATCATTTATCATTTTTAATGTTTTCATAGTAACACTATGTCATTCTAAATAAACATAAATCGTAAATTTAAAGGTCTAACAGTGCTGATCATGAAAGTTTATTGGTCGATCGGCTAACGATGATTAAACCTGTACGAAGGAACAAATTTGTACTTTTGCAATTGCAGAAGAATATTTTTTATAATAAAAGCTTTACAGAGGTGAATTCGCAATTTCAAAACATAGTAGGGTTACATATTAAATTAATTATCCATAAAATTAAGAGATTAAAGATAAACTGAGTAATCAAATTAATAACAATTGGACATAAGTTTGCCCTTAATGATAATTAAAGTATCAGACGTAAAGAGCTCTTTGCCACTACTATGTTAAATTAAAAACAAAATAATAGATAAGATTACTCTTCAATTAAATCAGTTGATTTCTCTTCAATTATAAAATTTTTGACCTAACCACTTGTTTAATAGAAATATAGCAATGTCGATCACATAAAATATTCTTTCTAATTGTATGATTGCATTTGAATAAATTAAAAAGATTAGAATATAGAACAATCATCAAATAGATGATAATTCAATTAAGCGTTCTATTCCGATGCATGCTTTTTCCTCTTTTCTTACATATTAGCCCAAATTATATTTTTCTATCCAAACCAAGTTGGAAACAATTGAAAAGCCCTAGTTGTTGCTTTTTGATTCTATTGATACCATGATTCCGCCCGTTGCGGTTCGTTTTCTTAATTATTCCTCAAACAAATGTAAAGGGTTCTTCTTAAGTAGTGGGGCACATGTTCTTGTTGCCAATTGGGTGCCTAGCTAGTTTCAACATACGTGTGGTCCTCTTTCTTTCCTTTCTTTCTATTTTCTTTTTCATTTTCAGAGAGAAAGGTAGCATGCTTTTCACTTCATTCAATAAGAGTATGAACTAAACTATATTAGTGAGCCAACTGTCAGGGACTTAGTGATTATCCAGTCCGGCCAAGTCCCTAGCTCAACTTCGCTAAGTAGATAGCCAAAGAAGTACAAAACCAGCAGTCTTTTATGAAAGATAAAAGGGTAAGTAACTGTTGTAATTAATGTCTCCATAACTACCAGCAGAATCCAAAGGACATGGGCAACTCTTGGGATCACTTTGCATTCATTAGGAATTCATGAGGGCTCATTTAAAGGTGTCCATGGATTGGATCGGATCTGAGTAGTTGATATACTATATCCGTACCCTAAAAAGAAATGGATAGGAAAAAAAAAATATATATCCTACCCATTTAACTTCGGATCGGGTCCGGGTCTAGATACTTAAGTTAATAATATACCCATCGAGTCTGTTTGAACGGGTTTGGATACTAACTACCCATATATACCCACTTAAGACCGGATATAGATCGGGTACGGATCGAGTCTAGATCGGGTACAGATACCTGTATGCATATATTTTTTTATAAACTTTATTAAGCAGTATATGGACAAACCATCAACCTCTCACTATAAAAAAACCCGTGTTCTAATTAGTTTCATTCAGTCCAATAAAATTCGCTCAAAAGAAAGATTCAAGCAATAAACCACTAGAATTAAAATATATGAGTAAAAAAAAAAAAGTGTAAATAGAGCGACTAAGGTTTTCATTATGATGAAAATATACAAAGACCCTTCATCTTTAAGTCCTATTAAAATTGATCTCTCAACTTCAAATATTTTTATTTACTATCAGGTATTTCACTGGGTCTATGCCTGAGTCCAATTTCGGGTCCGGATTTGGAAACTCTTTCGAACCCTACACATCAAAAAGTCAGGTTCGAGTCGGGTCCAAGTCGGGTATAGATATAACATATCTGGACCATACTTGAAACTTTAATGGATAATTTTTGTTATCCGTATACTATCCATTTTTTATCAAGTCCGGTTTGGGTCTAGTAGGGTCTAAGTATGGTCCGGATCAGGTATGGTATATCGGATATTTTGGACAGCTTTAGGTTTATTACTATGTGATAGTGGGTGAGTTAATGTGTATTTTAATGTTTGCTTAGTGGTGAGTTAGTGTAGGCTAAATTCATTGTATCTAGGAGTCTACAAGTAGGCGGGTTGGCTAAGGCCAAAGTGGAGGTAGAGATACAAGAGGAGTTGTGTATTGTAGTCCAATTTTTCTAAATAATGATGGTACTTAGTTTTTTGGAAACCTCTACCTCTCTCTTCTCTTATTTTTTGCATACTTAGTCATAGGGTGTGTAGGTTCAGGCTAGCAATAAGGAGTTAGGCTTGCCCATCTTCGAGCAGGAAGACGGACGCTGCATGGGCTTTGCGAGCAAAAAATGCTAAGGCCGTGACAGTTGGTATCAGAGCCGGTTAGAGTGAGTAACCATGTCGTCATCAGATACTGCTGTCATTGATGTAACTACTGAGCCTCTAAAGCAGACCAAGTGGGAAAGGAGAAAGGAGCCGCAGGCACTAGCGAAGGAGGCTGCATCCTTAAAGTACAATGCGAGGCTGCAGGGCAGGAGGATGTTATGATGAGAATAGAGGAGCAGTCCTCTACATTTTTGCAAACTGTGAGTTTGTTGGATGAGAGGCTTCACTTGATAGAGAAGGATATTGTTGCAGCATAACAACATTCCGCCGTCGTCTGGACAAGTTTAAGGCGGATATTTTCTATGGCAACGACGAGCGGGATGCACGAAATATACTGCTTTAGGACATTGGTGCCTAGGTCAAGGAGGTCGAGGACCTCAAGACGAGGGAGGCACTACTCAAGCGAACTGAGAGTGATCATGGCAAACCACCTAAGGCAAGTGAGGCCAAAGGTGGGGGAGAGTGTCATGATACAGGGGACGCAAAGGGGTGCAACCAAAGCCCAGCCCCATCGATGAAGGATCAAACCCTTACAACCTTATAGCTTTGTGAGAAGGTGAAGTGCAGGAAGGCTAAGGACCTCTAGGAGGAGAGCCTCGGTGAGGGTTAGACTGTTAAGTCTCAAGAGATGCAGAAACAACTAGCACCCAATCGAGGGGCGTGTCGCTCTGTCAAGCACAAAGCTAAGAAGGACCCCGAGGGGATCAAGGAGCATCCCGCAACTTGGTGGCATGTGCGTGCGTGTCACGGAGGGCAGGCACACTCGACAATTTGGGCTCAATGATAAAATTTTTCGCGCAGCGAGCTAGCTGGTGTTCACGCTTAAAGGGGCAAGGCATTGGGAACTGGTACACAAGGGAACGCAGACTGCGATAGCACGGCTTAAGGCCGCGCGGGCGCAAAGGCACAATGGATTGCGAGCAAGGCTATGCAGAGCGGCTTGGTGCACGACGAGGGCGTCTGCATGTTAGGTAGGGGAGAATGTCAGGGACTTAGTGATTATTCAGTCCGACCAAGTCCCTGGCCCAACTTCGCTAAGTAGGCAGCCAAAGGGGCACTAAACCAGCAGCCTATTATGGGAGATGAAAAGGCTGGTAACTACTACAATTAATACCTCCATAACTACTAGTGAAAACCCAATGGACATTGGCAGCCCATTGGATCACCTTGCATTCATTAGGTATTCATGAGGGCTCATTACTATGTGATAGTGGGTGAGTTAATGTGTATTTTAATGTGTGCTTAGTGGTGAGTTAGTGTAGTGTAAGGACTGAGGTTTTGGCAGTGTAGCTAAACTCTTTGTTGACAATGTTTTTGTGTGTAATTTAATTACATAAGCACTCGTCAAGTTTCAGGAGAAAATGAGTTAGAATGGAGAAGTTACGCGATCAATACTAATCACTTAAAGTGAATAGTAACTCCGGCTTTCCGGAGAGGCTGATGAGTAGAATTGGCTTCTGGCGCGTATCGGACTCCGTTCATAACGATCCAATAGCTTGTTTTGAACGGTTCAGCTATTCTGGAACCATTGGCGCTGACAGATTTTAGATCTGATGCATGGTTTTCGAGGAAAAAGGATTTTTATCACTAAGAGAGTTTTGGAAAATCAGAGAGATGATGACTTTCCCCGCGAATTGGCGACCAAATTGAATAAAACAAACTGTGAGTTTGATAACTTGGTCGTGTTGAACGTGCTGGCATAATCCGTTCAGAAATCCAATGAACGGATCGCCGGATATTGCATGATGATCGGGAAGGGGTTGAAAGTGACAAATCGGAAACTTCACAAAAGTCATAATATTTTATGTACCAAATCGCACGTGATCAGACATGAGGGTACGTTCGCGCATATTGCACGTGCTGGGAGGGACCTAGCTAAAAACATTCTTCTTTGGAGGACTTTCCTACAAAATTTCACTTGGTATATATTTTGGCTTTAGGGTTTCGTGCGTGAAACCCTAACCCTAGAGGTCATCTCCCTCAGCTAACCTCCTAGCCGTCCACAGCTCCCTCCCCAGCCTTTGTCGTGCGTGCTCCTGCTACCTGTGCACGCCGCCGGCCATCGGAACCTAACCTTCTTCATCACATTCTCTCCCTCATCCTTCTTTCACCCTGCTCGAGATCAACTAGGCTAGATCTCACCCTCATGCCACTTCCCTCGGCCGAGGCCCCACTTCCGACGTCGTCCCCGCCGGCCCCCGCCGTCCACGCGCGCCGCCATCGCCGCCTGGGCGACCCGCGGGCTACTTCGGCCAGCTCGGGTTGAGCTCTGTTGAACTCGTGGCCCGTGAGTCACCGCCACCCTAGGTTGGCCCGGTCGCCCTCCTAGACCTCCGACGACCTCCCTGCGCGCGTCCCCGCCGTCCCCACAGGCCGCCGCCGCCATCGCTAGCTCCCTGCGGCCGAGCCCAAAGCTAGAACTCAACCCGCATGTTGCCCCTGCCTAGAACCGGTCGTGCCACCCTCCATCGACATTGGGCGACTCCGTCCGCCGGTCGCCATTGTCCCTACGCGCCGCCGTCGCCGCCCTGGCAGCCTGCGGCCTACCTGGGCAACTCCGGGTTGAGGCGGATCCAATCCCTTCCCCTTGCGCCGCCGCAGCTCCGGATCGACCTTGTTGCCTCTCTTTGGTCTCCGGCGGCCCATCGTCGCCGCCCCAAGGCTCCCCGGCCGCCGCCATGGCCTTTGCGTTCAGCCGAGCCCGAGCCAAGCCCGTACGGGCTTGGGATGTGTCACCGCAGCCGCCGCCGCCGCCGCCTTCCGCCGCCGGCCAGCGTGAACGTCGGCTCCACCTGGTCGACAGCACCCGTCCGCCGCTGGCTACCCCGTCGCCAAAGCTCCCTATCAACCGAGCTAAGCCTATGCTCTTCTCGAGTTGTGCGGCAAGGGCATCATTGCCCACCACAGCGGCCGCCTCCCGTCACCGGCCATTGCGCGCCCCGACCTTTCTCCGTCGCCAGCACCTTTCTTCTGCCGGCGCGCCTGCCTCTCGGCCGTCGCTGGTGGTGCCCGAGTTCCCTATAGTCCGGTAAGCTTTAGTGTAGCTATTTTGTGCACTGTCTCGGGTTCGGGTCACTGTTCCGGTGACCTGAAGCCACCCCATGTAATATACTGAATCTTGAGCCTCTTGGTAAGTTCGAGGGGTGGATCGGCTTTTGGAACTGGTCTATGACTTTTGCAAAACTATTGAAAGGTTTTTGATAAGTTACTAGAGTAAGTAAGTAACTAGAAATGGAAAAGTGCATCGCAAATGCATTATCAATTGTAATGCTTCGAATTTGGTCAATTACGAAATTTGAACGTGGGAAAAGGTACATAAAACTTCCCTACACATTCTAAAGGGTTTGGATAAGTTTTTTGGACAAGTTAGAGAGTGATTGGAGGGTTAAAAGTAAGAAAGTGCATTAATCTGACGAAATCAGTGTTTTTTCTGCTTGCTGTACCGGTACAGCCACATCGTGTACCGGTACACAATGCCAGAAACGTGGCAGCAAGGGTTTTTTGGTAATTTCACATTCTATCCCTATCTATTTGATCCCAGGACGACTCCAGGAGCTCNTGGTACACCTCCCTTGATTAGTACTCAAAAGGTCATGACAATCCTTACGCTAGTATAGGTTATACTAGATGTGTACTTACGCACAGAATTACGGTACTTGATATGTATATAAGTGTTCTTATGCATTATCGAAGTTGAGTATACAGTTTCCTTTGTATCTCCCTTTAAGTGGGTAAAGCCCTTTCAGGCTGGGTGGATAGTGGTTCGAGTTAGGTCGGTTTTCCTCAGGGCTTGGGACGAGTTGCCTCAGAGCTGCGACGACTTTTGCTTTGTGCTTTTCGCGTAGTTTTGATGCCGGCTTTACAGGTTAAAGCCATGTTAAACGTGAATCATGTTTCATTATTGAACTTAGGGACAAAACCCAAGTCAATTATGGAGTTTAATTCGAAGATTTTCGGAAATGTGTAGTCGGCCTCTATGAGGCTTTCAGGCAACGTTCGAGCGACGCTTGTTAAAGGTTTTGCCGTAGTATCAGCAGTTCATAGTTATCTATATCAGCCTTAGAACTTTTAAGTCAAAGGAGTGTCGTTAAAGTCGAATGGACATCAACCTTGTGGAAGGTTTGGTCGGAGGGTCCAGTGGTTTTCTCAAATTACACTAAGCGTTTGGACGACCCTTCTCTTTTCGAGTTTGACGTAGTTAAGCGAGCTAACTAGGCGCATATCCGGCTTTATTGAAGTATTTATTACCTTGTAGAGGTTATTCGAACGTACGGACGTCCAGCTGAGATCTCCTAGGGGCCCATGGCTCGAGCTTAAGCGGGATATCACTCAGCATAATGTTAAGTGACCGGCAGCAAAATGTTGCAGCACTGACCCTTTTGGGACCGCAATGGGTTGAATTAGCGGAACGTCGTGTAGGGGGAAAGCGGTCGACCGCATTATCGCTTCTTATCTGTTGGATTACTATATATTCGTGATATTCGTAGCTCGCATAAATAATTGGACTGGTTGTCATTCAAGTAGATATGATGGTAAAATCGTGAAGGTACCATTTAGCTCAGCTGAGCAATAAAAGGGAACGATGTACCTAGAATTGGACTATGCCAATTGATATGATTAGTATCTTTGTTAAACTCTGAATACATCACGTAAAGGTAATTATTTGAGTATGCTCATATCATGGTAACATCGTGAATGGCATAGAGATCATGTGAAGAGTGTTCCGTCGTTTATTTTCCTTACTTGTATTGACCTGTTAATTCCTACTTTCACATGATAGATTTGTTTGAAATTCATGTTACGATATATGATCTAGTTAAACAACTAGAATTGAGCATGAAAGCATAACTCGAATGTTATACAACTGAATATAATCTAGTAGATAACTAGATTTGGATATGATAACATACTTGTATAGTCGAGTAGAGATTTATTGGACTACAGGATATGTGCCATGAGTCTTTGAACAGAACATTAGTAAACCACTTTCCTTCTGTGTAAGGAGTAGTGAGAGGTTGTGAATCACTGACCAGGTATAGCCTGATAGAATCACGAGTGTGATGTAAAGCCTTAACTTGTCAAGTTATACTAGTTATTGGTAGAATCATATCAACAAGTTGTTGATAGTGACTTATGATTGGGTACTACAGTGCCGACCTTGGGTCGAGTTGAGATTCCATGTCAGAGACATGATGTCGTTGAGATATTTGTACCCCGGACTATAGCTAGCATGCCATTATGCTCTTTCGTACATGCTTGCGGGGGTCGCGCCCCCCCAAGCCCCGCGTTCCGGAGTGGCTTGAGTTGAGATTCCATGTCAGGGACATGATGTTGTTGTGAGACTGGTACTATGGACTACGGCTTGCATGCCATTGTGCGCGTTTGCACACGCTTGCGGGGTCGCTCCCCCCCAAGCCAGCACTCCCGAACAGCTTAGTGACAGATGCTCGCAAATGTACGAAGTGGGCGCCGAAATGGAATGCCGTGGGGGAGGCTCATTCCTCGAGTGGGGATGTTGACTACCACGGGGCCATTAGGCACGGCGCGGCTTGAACTTACCTTGTGTAAGTCTGTTGAAAATTGGGTTATGTCAAGTACTTTAACCTTAGCTGGACATAGTAGTACAGTTACTTTATGTCTTTGGTTAAGTGAACTTATTGATGAACATACTAGAAAGTTGACATCTAAAGTGAGCCTAGCGATGAATAACCTAGAAGTTGACATCATGATTGGTTAGCAACATAATGAATGACATTATGTTTATTTCTTGCTAATGAAAAAGGTAATTACATTATATCGTCTGTAATTTTCGGTAAAGTGAATTATTTTGCATACAATCTGGTATATGTTTGGTTAAATTGTCAAGTAATATGATTGATGGAATCTATCATGATAATTGATACCTGCAATTTATTGATGTATATTTATTGTTGAGCAAATAGCATGAGTAGTTACTTTAATATCTGTTGAATGTAATTGCTTATTGTATTATCTGCATTTTACTCGCTTATTTATTGCTATCTACTCGTGCCACAGTTGACCTAGTGGTGTACTTCGCCACTTTCGGCGGCTTACCCACTGGGAACTATTGTTTAATAGTTCTCACGCCCTCGTTGTTGTTGTTTTTACAGAGCCTTCTACAGCGAGAAAGGCTAGGGTTCCTGGCGAGGGGTCAACGGCTAGCTAGCGCCTTTTTGGACGTGTATTAGACCACCTCCAGCAGTTTATATAGTTTAGTACAGAGATGTATATTAAGTTTTTGTAAATCGTACTTTGTTCTTATTTCCTGTTTTAAGGTTTGGATTGTATAAGTTTAAGCTTAAAAGTCTTGCTCTGATTACCTAGTTAGAATTATATGCTTTTACTATATGGTTTGTAGACGCCTTGTGTATACTTGAGTTGTGGTGTACACGGCGGGTCTGTGCACGCGACCGGATATGCTTCCGCTGG
>NC_033644.1:4077263-4106224 GCF_001540865.1 Ananas comosus | reverse complement strand
AAACGGATGAGTTATGGTTAGCAGAATTGAAAGTAGTATCGAATGAACTACTAGTTGGTTGCATAGTTGCATTATTGCATGATTTGCATATAGCATTACATTATTGCATTCGTGAGGCAATGCATGGTTTTATTCGTTGCATAATCAAGATATATATCTATCTGTTTATTGAACTAACTTGCAGTTGCCTCCCTTGGACCTATTGGTCGAACTTTTCCCTTGGGTGGCCGTACCCACTGGGAACCATGGAGTTGGTTCTCACCCCACGTGGTTTTGGGGTGTTACAGGTTCACACGTGAGCGGCGCTGCTGCACGAGGCGAGGGCGTAGCTCCATAGATAGCGCCCTACCCAGAGACCAGAGATAGCAGTACCCCGAGTCGGCATAGCCTAGGGGGAGAGGGAAATAAAAAGAACAAGATGAATGGATTAAACTTGTAATAAATTATTGCAACTTGGATTGTATTCGGAAGTTTAAATGTAGTTGAAAGGAAAAGAAATGTAAATAATATCAAGTGAGATGAATGAATAAATGTAATAACTTAGGATGTGTTTATGTTGTTTGATACCTTCCTTATGCAATCGTTGTATGTTGAATATCGTTCCTGGTTGGAACCTATTGTAATTGTATTGTTTGCGACGCCTAGGACGTACAGGGGAAACTCTATCCGTTCGGCGGTCTGTCGGCGTACCGAACCTGACCAAATAGGCGAGGCTCAGGGCGTGACAGCCGACTTCCCCATATTTTTCATATCGGCTTTAACAACCGATTTTACTACATGTTCATTATCGTCTGTTTCGGCCTTCTTCTTGTACACCACATCATCGGCCTGCTGGGCCGAATTTATCACACAGCCAATCCTGTCGATCGGCTCTTCTTGCCGAAGCTCCTCTAAAGCTTCGGCTCTTGATTCTTCACATTCCATTTTAGCCAACTTGGTGGCTCTTCGGCTGCCACCATAGCTTCTTCGTCTTTAGAGAGGATTAACTGAACCCCCTCTTCAGTAACTTTTACAAAAGAGATTTGGTCTGGATCAGCATCGGCCCAGTTGATGTGGCCGACCTCCTCTGCGTTGATGTCCACCATTTAGGGCCGTCCTTCGGCCCAGATTTCTTCAACCTTATCTCCTATCCACTGGAATAATTTTTCGTGGAGTGTAGAAGGCACGCATTCGTTTGCGTGTATCCAATCACGTCCGAGTAGTAGGTTGTAGTGGCTATCTGCATCTAGTACAAAAAATGCAGTTTGTAAAGTTTTAGAACCTACCGTAATCTCGGTTGTGAGCACCCCTCGAGTTTGTTGATCGCTTCCAGTAAAATCGGTCATGATCGCATCGGTGGGCTTCAACTCATCTTCGTTCTTGCCCAACTTTTTGAAGAATGACGTGGGCATGACGTTAACCATCACTCCGCCATCTACCATGACTTGGCCTACTGGCCGACCTTCGATTAAGGCCTGAATAAACAAGGGCCTCACGAATCTCGTCTGTATGGCCGATGGTTTATCGAAAACCACCGCATCTGCTGGTTTGGCATCCTCTAGTTGTAATTGGGCCACATTGAGCCCAACTTCTTCTTCTATCTCCTCATACTCAGTATACTCTGCTTTAAAGGACTGCGGCAGAGTATAAACCATGTTGACATCGGCCGGTCCTTCATCAGCCGATTTTTCTTGAATTCTTTGTTTCTTTTCTTCGGATTCCTTAGTCATCTCGGCCGAGGAATCGCTTTCCATTCCTACCTCCCTCTCCTTAAGAGGTCATCTCTCTCGTTTAATGATTGTCTCGAGGGAGGCTATCTTGTCCTCTAACTCCCTCCTAGTCATTTTCTCCTCCTGCTCGGCCGAAACCGACCGTTCATGTCATGCCCCGAGCCCTGCCTATTTGGTCGGATTCGGGCTCGTCGACAGACCGCCGAACGGACAGAGCCTCCCCTGTACGTTCTAGGCGTCAACAATCTAAACAATGCAATACAAGAGGTTCCAAACAGGAACTGTAGCAGGTATGTAGATTGCATATGTATCGAAAACATAAAGTGCAAACTATGCTATTACAAGTATTCATCTCAGAGATTCTTTTACATTTACAATATTTTACATTTACATAACCACATATGCTTTTAAGTTAATATGAAACTTATACAAATTACTACAATTTTGTTTCTTTCCATTTGAACTCTGAACTTGACCTCTTCAGGGTGTTGCTATCTCAGTCTCAGTGGTGGGGCGCTATCTACGAAGCTACGCCCTGTCCTCGCGCCGCCGCGCCGCTCGCGTGTAACCTGTACCCCCAAAACAACACGGGGGTGAGAACTATATAAATATAGTTCCCAGTGGGTACGGCCACCCAAGAGAAGAGCTCGACCCACCAGGTCCAAAGGAGGCAACAGTAGGTTAGTTCAACAATAGATAGATAGATATTTAACGATGCGATAAATAAAACCATACCTTGCCTCGCTGCTATGCAATATGCATTACCTGTAATTCATGTAAGTAGATTACTTGATTCTACTTTATATCATTAGCCATTCTTTACTTGTAGCCGTTTTATTCATTCTTAGCTAGTTTCATTCATTAGCTATTTCCTTATTCTTTTCTTTATGCTTTATTCTTTATTCTTACTGTACTCACTGGCGATTCTTTCCTAAGGTTACTTTACCTTAGCCATCTAGCCACTCGACTCGGTCTTGAGTCAATCAACCGCGGAGTACCGCGTCAAGTCAGGCTCGAGGTGGAGGACGTCTCACAACACCTCAGCCTTAAGTCCACGCGACACTAGGTCCATCACAGGGAGAGGACAACCGTCGATCCCCGTGACCCTAAGTCGCTCAAGCTCAACGGGCGAGGAGAACCGTCAAACCCATAGCTCCGGGAGAGGAGAACCGTCAATCCCGTTGAATCACTACCGGGAGAGGAGAACCGTCGATCCCGTAGTTTCGATTCACTTCACTTGTTTCATGGCATACCGGGAGAGGAGAACCGTCAATCCCGTTGAATCACTACCGGGAGAGGAGAACAGATCCCGTAGTTTCGATTCTATTTCTGCCATCATACCAATCCTAGGGATTCCGGAATCCATTTTCACAACTTAAGGGTTTACTCTTTTACCCTATGTCGACGACCTTTCTAGGTCTATTCTATTCACTTTCTAGTGGTCTTACTGCCACTATGATTCACAACTTAGTTTACTTTTACTAAGTGGTTCTTTACATCATAACCTAGGTTCACTTACACTAGGTTTTATATACTTTCTCCTAGATCTCAACTCTAGGTTTACACACTCGACCTAGGTCCAATGACACTAGGTTAATGTCCGACCTATGTTCAATAACACTAGGCTTATTTCATGTCCAACCTATGTTTAATAGCACTAGGTTCATGCCACTCGAGCTATTCAATGTCCAACCTAGGTTTAATAACTCTAGGTTCATGCCACTCGATCTATTCAATGTCCTAGTTCTCCACGCCTAGGTTTATAATCTGCACATTTTCATTTACCTCGTTACCGTTTAGATTTCTACTCAATTGGAGTTGTCGATTTATACCCAATACTTAGGGATTTCACATGAAGTTCATAGTTTACATACCATTCGAATCAACTAGAATTAGCAACGTTCATATAGCATCTATATTCACATTTCACATTCAACTTATATGTCCTTGGCATCTACATAGGCTTTAGCATTTAGCATATAGTGACATTCATATAGTATGTAGGCTTTAGCATATATATATTCACATTTCATATTTAACTTAGATGCCCTTGGCATTTACAGGTTCAACAATTATATATCACATGAACGTAGCATTAGCATAACTTATCTTTGATCATAAGAATTTAGCATTAGCATTCATATAGCATTCGTATAGCATTCACATAGTATTTACATTCATATTCACACGCATTTAGCATTCATATTCGTATCTATGCATTCAGATCTATGCATCCAGCATCCATATAGTATTCATATTCATATTCATATTCATATTCATATTCATACTCATATTCATATTCATTTAGCATGAATGTTCATATGTCGACATTTATCCTCATATATGCGTCAAATGAAAACATGATCTACTTTGGCATGGAAGTGACCTAATCACTTCGGTAAGCACAACCCACCTTTCTTTGATGCCGGAATGGGAGAAATTCGCTTCGAGTACTTTTCCAAGAGCCGCGACCCGCGCTCGTGACTATTGTAGTCGAAAATGCTCTTTTGGCAATATCTTCGCGTAGGCTCGTCGGATTGCCGAACCGACTTCGCCAGCAAGTTTCTTTTACCCCCAATTAGGTTTGTACGCGGTCAATTTCACTTTAGGACTTCTATCCTGCAAAAGTGCATTATCAAGGTCAGTTTCTATAAAAACCCCTTTTCAATGCAATTTTCACAATTACATAGCGTAATTCAATTCTTATTAGCCTAAGAGCCTCAAAACAGTTAATAAAAACTATCCAAATACTTCAATTCCATTTTTCTCTCTATCATTTCCCTTTCTTTCATTTTTTTTCTTCTCATCTTTTCCTTTCTTTCTTTTTTTCCTTTCCCTGCAGCCTGCAGGTTTTCTTTTTCTTTCCCTGTTTTCTTTCTTTTCTTTCTTTCTTCTTTTCTTTTCTTTCCTGTTTTCTTCCTTGCTTTCTTTCTTTTCTTTTCTTTCTTCCCTGCAGCCTGCAGGTAGCTGTTACTGCTGCTGCTAAGCTGCTGAAGTTGCTGCTGCTCCTGCTTGGCCTACGCAGGCTGCTGACAGCAGCTGGTGCGCAAGCTGCTGCTGCTGCTGCTGCTCACTGCTGAGCCAAGCTGCTGCTGCTACTACTGCTTAGCTGAGGCTGCTGCTTACTGCTACTGCTACTAAGCTGCTGCTGCTGCTGCTGCTGCTGTTGTTGACAGCCTGCTGCTGCTGCTTCTCCTGCTGAGCTGCTGACAGCAGCAAGGCCAAGCTGCAGCTGCTTACTTTCAGCAGTAGGGAAAAAGAGGGAGATGAACAAAGCAAAGAGAGAGAGGAAAACAAATAGCAATTTTACCTTTCTTCTATTTTTCATTTTTCTTCTTCTTCTTCTTCTTCTTCTCTTTTCTCCTTCTTTTCTCCTTCTCTCTCCCTACGTATGCTGCTGGCTGGAGAGGGGAAATGCAGAGGGGATAAGGATGGGCTCTGGCAGCAGGGAATTTAGTGGAATTCCACTAAAGTTGGTGATAATTACCATAATGCCCCTCGACTTAAGTCCGTTGCGCAACTCGGATCAAATACCTTTCATAGGCTCTTCCGACAGTCCGATTGAGCTCAAATTTGGCAGGAATGTTCATTTTTACTTAACAAGTCCACTGAAATTTTAACATTTTAGTTTCGACCCCGTTTGGTCACTGCGAACTGTCCCGAACTGTAATCTTTATCAGATAACTTTCAGATGCTATTTCTCTCTCTACAGGTGTCAGAAAAATCTGAAACTTCAAATCTAGCCTCATAAAAATGTTCCTGACATCTCTGCCAATTTTCATAATTTTCTGACACTGTGCATTTTCTGCTAATTTTCTCAGTCCCGTTCTTTACAGAAAATTCTAAAGTTTCCGTTTTCACTCCGATTTCACCCAAACATGTCCAAAAGATACCAAGGGACCTTCACAAGCTACCAATCCAATTTGGAAGCAATTCCTTTGCACTTTGACATTATTGGAGCCGAATTAGCAATAGAATCAGCTCCAATTTCATTATATGGCAGAAATTTCTCCTTTTTGCACTACCACTTCGCACTGAACACTTCAAAACCCTTTGAAAGCACACCCTTGGCTTTTCCAAAACTTCACGATTGATTCGGAGATACCACAATTTATCCTCACGCCTTACTTTAATTCTTTTAATCAAAGTTAGCGTCGGAAATCCGAAATTCTCTTTATATTTCGTTTCGCGCCCAATTTGCGCCGAAACACTTATTTATCTCCAGAATTCATTCACACGCATCACAAATCACTCGGGGATGATGTCCAACTAGCTCAATCCTCACTTTGACCCTCTAGGTCAAAGTTGACATCGCAACTCCAAGTTTCCATATGTTACATTCAATCTTCGATTTTAACCAAGGAACAGGCGATGAGCCACCTGCCTCGTGGTCGTTTCGCATCAGGCAAAAAGGGTGTGGCGGTTTATTAGGCCGTCTCCACACATTCAGTCTTATCCCTTTCGCTTCATCGTACTGTTGCCTCGCCTCGGCTTGCATCCTCTGCTGCCGGCGTTTTTGTGTCTTTGTTAACATCGGCCCTTGCCAGTTGGCTGATAGTTTTACTTCGACTCGTGCCACTTGCCTACCGGCACATTTGCCGGTACCTTCACTGTTCTTAAATGATTTTTTAAGATTTCTCTTCTTTCCCAAGGTCTCGGCCAGGGTTGAATGCCGAGCTCGTTAACCAATTTTCGACCAAGGAATTCTATGTCTCCCTTAGTCATTCCTTCGAACTCCGGTTCTGGTCTCAGCCTGGCTTGATGCTGCCAGTGCGGCCGATACCCAGGAAACCTTTGCTTTGAGCCGAATGGTTTTTCTGGATAACTCCATCGGCTATGAGGTTCATCTCGTCGGTTATGGTTGTAATCATGCAGAACTTTCTGCATTAATAAATCTTTTTTGTTTTGAACCGAATCGATTTTTGGTTCCGTCTCGTTGGAGGCTTCATCTGATCCATCCTCTTCTTGATCATCTCCTTCAGGAATGTCATCCCATTCCTCGGGGAATGCCATCAATTCATTCCATTCGTTGCCTTTCTTTTTGTCGTTGATAATGGCTTCCTAATCTTTTTTCGTCATTCGGCTTTGCATCTTATGTAAAGCCGAAGGTTTCTTTTGGCGTGTGCAATATTTTCTGCGGTCGTCTTGTCCGCAATCTCTTTTCCTTTAGCATTCACCATGTTAACCTGTAACGAAAAAGAGTTTTTGTCAATTCCTGTATTTTCATTTTCTTGATCGGCTAAAATAAGCCGACCCTCGTCTATTTCTTCTTGGATCTACCTTTTTGCAGTCGCTTTTCCTTTTCCTTTCGTATTCACCATATGACCTAGGATTGAAAAGTATTTTTATCAATTTCCATATTTCTATTTTCTTAGTCGGCAAATATGAGCCGACCCTCATTTATTTCTTTTTGAATCTGCCTCTTAAAGGCAGTGCATTCATTTGTCTTATGGCTCCATGAGTAGTGCCATTTGCAATATCGTCTACGTTTTAATTCTTCCACAGGAGGTATTGTTTGACCCTCCTGTAATTGAATTCGACCATCTTTTAGCAACCGATTAAAAATTAGATCGGTCTTTAACGCATCAAACGAATATGTGTATACCGACACCCGTGCTTTCGCCTCGCTTGACTTAGCGGGCTTCAGCAAAGCACATTTGTATGGCTGTCGACTTTTTACAATCTCGGCTGCATATACTTCAGCCTCTTTAGACGAATTCGGCTCCTCATGAGCCGAAGACTCTTCAAGGAATGAGATATTTTTCTCCTTCCCTTTGTTCCACTCTTTGTTTCGGCTCCATTTGGGCCGATCTTCATTATTTTCTTTTCGGAATTGCTCATATTGAGCAACCCGAGCTCCCAAATCGAAAAGATTTTGTCTTCAAAATGATCTTTAATTTTAAAATCCAAGCCGTTAAATGCCATCTTGGCAAACTCCGACTCTGGCATTCTCACAAAACAACGGCTCCTAGCCATCTTGAATCGGTTCAAATATTCCTCAACCGATTCTCCCGTTCTCTGTTTGAACTGAGCCAAATCGGCAACCGATAGTTCTGGTTCTGTTCTATAGAATTGTTCATGAAATTTTCCTTCTAATTCATCCCAATCCCGGATGGAATTAGCCGGCAAACTTGTATACCAAGTGAAAGCCATCTTGGTTAATGAGGTGTTAAATAATCTTAACTTTAAAAATGGGTCCGCTGCGGCTTCTCGGCATTGTGCCGTGAACCGTGCAACATGTTCGACCGTGTTCTCGGTCTCATCTCCAGAAAACTTATCAAACTACAGCATTTTTCAATTTGCCGGGTATGGATGCTCTACGTCTATATTCGCAAGATAAGGTGATCTAAATGCAGGCCGCATTGCCGGCCTTGCGCCTACTCCGAATGTATTTCAGATGGCTTCCTCTATTTGCGCATAAATTTCATTGTTATTCCCTTGTGCGTGAACTTGTGCTTGTACTGGATTCGGTCCTTGTGGTAGATCTTTTGTACCACAGGGTTAACTCCTTGTACATTCGGAGTCTGCCCCCTAGCCCCTACATTTTGGGGCTGGTATGCTACTACTGGTGGAGGAGGCGGTAACCCCCATGCTATCTCAGGTTGTTGGCCGGCATTGACAACTGCCGGTCTATAAATTCCTTGAAACGGTGCCCCCTGGTATTGAGGTTGACTGTTTACCGGTGTTACAGGATTTTGTAACACTGGTGTCATTACAGGCGCTTGTAAGCCTGCTATCGGCTGCTCATTTTGAGTTAATAATTGCCTTATTCGGGCAATATTCTCGTTAGAGGCCGTGATTGCGGCGAACACCGCATCTAGCCGTGCAGTGCTAGCATGGCTATTTTGGTCAAAAACTTGTAAGACCCAAGTCATTTGCCCAATCGCCTGAGCCAAACTAGACTCTTGCTGGCCAGATTGGCCGCTAGTTTCACCCTCAGCGGGCAAAACCGCTTGGCGTTCGGCAACATTTTCTGAATTGCTAGGCTGCTCGCTCCGAGAACTTCTAGGAATGGACCTATTTCATAAATTCATGGCATTATCGTCAGCCATAATATAATAACTGATAAAAAATTGCCTTAAAACGAGCCCCACCGGGCGTGCCAAAATTGTTGGTAGCCGAAATCCCTGGTCCTTGACCCGATCAAAGACCCAAGCGTGTCGGGATGGAAACGCCATATGGTACTGACCCTCTAAGTTTGCGCCCTTCGAACGATCAAGCGATTCAGCTGATGAGAGATCAAATCAGCCAGGTTTGAAACCTCTACGGTAAATTCGGTTCGGCGGGATGAGCTAAGTGTACGGACCGAGCAAGAATCGAAGTCGGCCGAGGAGCCGAATGACTATAGAACAAAGGAATGGATCGGCTTGAAGAGCCGAATGCCTTTATATTGAGTGGAAGAAAGTATAGGGGTCGAGTATGCCGGATGGCATGCAGACTCGGTTGATCTACTTTACGGACTACTCCTAGAAAGAACAGTAAATGCGGGAAAAGAAAAGTTACAGGTAAACTACTCCTAGAGAATGCAGAAAATTACAAGGAATTAAGGATGGTTTTTTATTCGTAGGAAAAAAGACCCTTTTTTAGGGCGTTATTGACCTATTTATAGATCGCCCCTTGATCAGTTATTGCTCTTACACGATCGGCCACTATCTCCTAATATCCCGGACCACCTCCAGCCGATCGGAACCGCATGCAACTGCTTGCGGTTACTGTAACTTCCTTCAATTGGCGCGACGGTTTACTTTAAAACTTTTCCGGTGCTCCTGGTGCACGGCCAGATTGATGCCTTTGAAGGGAATATCTACGTACCACCTGTCCGCGCCTAATTGGCTCAACAGAAACCTATCTCCTTACTTGTTCTAATACTTGGATAAACTAATCTCATGTAAACTATATAATGTATATAGTTGGGCTAGCATGTGCATGTAACACCATAAGCTCAATAGAACGACTTGATTAAGACATGATTGGTATATATATACAATTGCTTAGTCAAATGAGAGGTAATTACTTGCGTGATGAATTTCATACTCCATATAGTAGAGACTTATGTAGCAAGGCAAGTACATGACATAAGATATGAACTTGGTTGACATCCCCGTATTCTTTGAATATGGCATTAGTAAATTGTTCTCTTACATACTATAATGGAAATAGTATACACTAGTAACCCTCTATGGTTATGCATGAGTTATAGAACCATCCTTGCTAAGATAAAAGAGATGTAAACCTTTATATACTTGAAACATGTTACATATTAGTAGGGATGCACTCCCAAATTGATTGAAAAGAGAATCATGACATATATGTTATAGCACCCGACCTTCGAGTCGATGATTGTGATTCTATGTTTTAAACATGATGAGTGAGATATATTTTCTTTGGACATGATGCTTTTGACCACGCTTGTTTGCCTTTGTGCTCATTCGCACAAGCTTGTGACGGTCGCTCCCTACAAGCCGGCACTTCGGAGTTAGCCTTTACGTCACCATACTCGCCCGTGAGGGATTGGGCGCCGAAGTGGATTGCCGTGAACGACGCTCATTCATAGAAGGAGAATGTTGACTACCACGGGGCCATTAGGCACGGCACGAGCCAGGACGTTACAATGTGTAAGTCCCTTGTTAATTGGGTAAAAGTAAAGTAAATATGACATTGTACATGACAACTAGTTGATGCATACATAGTAGATAGACATTCAAGTTGATTATCACTTTGTGACATTGTAAATCACCACTAGTTGATGCATACATAGTAGATGGACATTCAAGTTGATTAACACTTTGAGACATTGTACATCACAACTAGTTGATGCATCCATAGCGGTTGGACATTCATGTCCCACTGTTCACACGAACAGAGTCTCCCCTGTATTTGCACGGCGTTGCACAAGTACAAGACGTATAACCAGGATACAACCACAGAACAAGTGAATATACAAACATTCAACCATTCATACATTCATACACCATTCACCACAGATTCATATTCAAATTTTAAACATAAATCCACAACTATTAGTTTTAAACTGTTTCCTACCCGGAAACTGGTTTTGAAACACTAAGTCAAGAAAAACACGAGAAAATTCCTTTAAAAGTTGTTTCCCACACGAAAACCTTTTCTTTTTAAAACATGCTACTGCGAGGGGTAAAAAACTATTTTCATTTTATAGAAACTCCATAAATCCTTTATTACATTAAGAAAACCAACTGAAATCTCGAATATTCAAACATATTAAGATACTGAACCATTTAAACTGTCTAAGTCATTTAATCAACGAAGCCAACTTTAAGAATTAACCGAACAACGGGACAAAGGTACTATTGATGCTAGACTTGCTCCTCACGAACCGTCCCACTAGGACCCGCGACGTCACCTGTAATGGGGGTGGGGGTTAGAACATGTAAACATGTCTCCCCTCCTAGTGGGTACCGCAAGCCGACGAGGGCGAGGGGTACTCATCAGCAAAGGAAGATAAACAACAATATGGGTAAGTGAAATACGGTAACAATGATAATAAATGAACAGGATATACAAATGCACAGCTACCGCTACTGTATGAATGCATCAACCAGACGACGAGTTCAAACTACCTAATCTGGAACAGCCATATTGGTTCGCAATACCTCAGGCCTGTGCCACAACTGCTCAACCTATACGTGACCCTCGCATAAAGCACCCGGGTCTGAAAGGTATATGACCTTCGCATAAAGCACCCGGGTCTGAAAGCATATAACCCTCGCATAAAGCACCCGGGCTCACGGGTTGGCACTCCCAACCACTTTTCCGGAAAAGAACACCCTCTTGCGGTGGATCAGACTGCTGGTGTTTGTGAAATGCATACAAGTAGTGGCGATCGATGCTCAATGCTCAATAGCCAACCATCGACAACGAGCCGACAATCATCGCCCCTCAGGGCATACCAACCGTATAGGTTCTCAAGTAATGCAGTGAACTGACCAAAACAGATCACAGATACGGAATACAACAATCGACCAACTAGGTCACAGATACCGAATGCAACAACCGACCAACCAAGTCAACAGATACCGAATGCAAACAACCGACCAACCAAGTCAACAGATATCACATGTGGATAAAACTACTCTACTCATACTCATGATACTGAACAAGCAAACAATGAGTAGAGTATAATGGAACAACGGGGGTGCAAGGCTCAAAATATTATATGCAATAATATCAACAGGAGAACAAGGGTAAGAGGATATCACCAAGCGTGCACCACTGTACCGACTTTGGATCGAAGTACCCACCTGTACGAATACGATACGAATCTTCCGTCTGCGGAGGAAATACCAACCGGACCTACGAAGGGTCCACCGGGTTAGAATCTAACCCACTAACACAAAATGCTAACTCACAATCCCCACTAACGAACCCACGGGAATCAGTTTCCCAAAATCGATTGCCGAACGCGCCGGAAGTCTTGAAAACCGCACCAGGACTCCGCCGGGACCCACAAACTATCCCGAAACTCACCGACTCATGCTACAAGTCACCCGCTGCCACTAAACACTTATATTTGTGTGACTTGGCAGCAAAAACACTATCTCACATTCAAATGATTATCGTCGGATAATCGTTCCAATCCAGGTTTCCGGAAGTGTCCAATTCGACATCGGAACCCACCGTTGCTCACCTATCTTTTCTGATCCCTCGAAATGATGCGCGTGACCAGCCAACAAGGCTCAGCGATGACACAAAATATCACCAGGCACCGTTGGAATAATTCCGAACCGAAAACACATTCCGTCGGCAGGTTTTGCCGACGAACGCACCGGAAATCAATTTTCGATCTCCGCAAGGGCCTAGGGCCTTGGACAATCAGTCCAAAGGTTATCCTCTGCCCGCACACGCTACCAACAGTGACCACAACCAACACATTTGCATAAAAGCCCTCTCGCTTCCATAAAATCACATTATTTATGTGATTTTCGAGCTTTTATGGCCCGCTAGCGCAAACCGAGGGTCATTCAACCAGGCCGAGACACTTGCTGATAGGTCTCGGCGTGCCGGAGGCCGTGCTCACCTTTCGAAGCACTGCCAACCACTGTGGCAAGCGCACGAGCGACGCAAAGATTAGCGGGACAGCGCGCACAGTACTTAAAACGCTTCTAACGTGCAACCCGGGGCACCTTTGTCCCAAACAGAGGTGAGCACGATGTTCAGCACGAAACCAGTATCGTCGTGCTCACTTCAGGGTTATTAGGGTGCCTTTGGATCGCCGAAAAGGCGATCGGAACCCCAAAATAAAGTGCTGGTAACATAATTACAGCCTTACCGGAGCAGTGGGAGCTAGGGTTGGTCACCGGGGCAGGACGGCGGGCGCTCCGGCCGGGGACGGGTGCGGCCGGTCGGTGGGGTCCGGGGCAGGTGCTGGCCTGCTGCAGGCGACAGCCGGTGGCGCGGCGGCCTAGATCAAACCCGTAACTCGTTCTCTGGTTCAAAGGTCCGCAGCGGCAAAGTGGTGACCGGAGGAGCTCGGGGTGACGGCGATCCGTCACCGGAGGTCGAGAGGGAGGTGGTGCGCCCCGCTGTGGGCGGCGGCAACACGCGGTGGCCGAGGTGGCTCGGCCTCGGCCCGCACTAACTCTGGGCAGCTGCAGGGAGTCCGAGCGGCGGCCGGCAACGCGCGGGGACAGCGGGGATGCGCTTGGGAGGTCGCCGGCGGCCAATGGGAGGCGGCGCAGTCCGATCCAGCCTGCGGCAGAACACGAGCCTTGAGCTAAGTTGAGCTTGGCCAAGCTGGGGCTGGGCTGGTCGCAGGGAACCCAGGCGGCGCCGGNCGGGGATGGTCGCCGGGGTCAGGTCCTACTGTCAGAAGTGGATCCCGGGTGTGTGGGGCCACTCTGGCAGCAGCACAAGAAGAGATGAAGGTTGGTTAAGCTTGCAACAATGGAGGAGAGGGAAACTTTAGCTTTTCCGGCGGCCGAGGTCACTTGCCGGCGGCCAGGGTGTGCGCACGAGTAGTGTCACGCCCCGAGACCGCTACCAATTTGGTCCGGCCCCGGGCGAGTCAAACAGACGCCGAACGGACAGGACCTCCCCTGTCCGCCCAAGGCTAACCAACAGATCATGTATAAGAATTTACCCAGGAATCAATTCATAAATACACGATCACAAGGAGCACCACCAGTGCTAACAAGACGAGAGCAAGATACAAGTATTAAGCATACAAGTAGGTAAAGAGAGAAAGCTCTATCTATTACATTTCAACATAATACATTTGATTTTATCCTTTACATTGTTCCAAAATATAAATACAAGCACTCAGACCTCACCCTATACATCATCTACTCTCAAGCATAAATACAAGGTAGAGCTAATGCAAAACGGGCGGATAGCTAATGCAAAACCACCGCTGACCAACTTCCTAGCTCTCGTCGCCGATACTGTCACGACGAAACAAGAACTCCGACAGGCTCGGTAAACAAACTCCTTCTGTCCTGGCTCCCGAAAGGTGATCGATTTATTCTTACAATCGATCGTGGCGAAATACTTCGAGAGCCAGTCCATGCCCAAAATGACATCATACGCCTCCAGTTTAACGAGTTCCAACATCCGGATAGGCATTATCCAGTCCTCTATTTGCACCGGACACGACGAGCACCCCGTATAGGTATTAAATGACGACTCGGGACCTTCGACTCGCCACTTGCCACTTGCTTCTATGGGTATGTCATGCATACGTGCAAATACTCTACTAATAAATGAGTGCGTGGCACCCGTATCGAACATAGCCCTGGAGCGAACTCTATTGATTAGAACCATACCTACCACAACATCAGGCTCCTCGGCTTGGATAGGCTCCTCGGCTTGGGCCTGAGCGGCAAACACCCATCCGCTCGGCGCTGATCGAGTCACCTCCGGTTGGCGTGGCGCCAGTGCACGCCCTACTGACACGGGGACATATGGGGCCCCTCCCTGATAAGGCGGGGGCGCTCGAGTCGATGCGACTGACGGAGTAGACGAGGCCCTTGCCGGAAAGTCGCGGCTGATATGTCCTTCTTGTCCACAATTAAAGCACCTTCCCTGTCGTTGTCTACACTGCGGTGCCCGATGGCCTCGATCTCCACAGATAGGGCACCGCTGCGGCCCACAACCCCACGACTGCGACCGCGGATACTTCGGGGGTCTCTTGGAACTCGATTGGCCCCCCGAACTACCGCCCGGTCACTTTCTCCCCTTATCTTTGGATCCAGTCAACAACTCACGTTCCTCCCGCACGTGGGCATCTCCATGCTCTGCCCACAGCGCCTTATTGAAAACCTCGGCGAAAGTCGTGAGCTGGAACAACTGCACTGCCCGATATATCCATGGCCGAAGTCCCTGCAAGGACCATTCGGCCCGATCCGCGTCATCCTTGACCACGTCCGGGACGCAGTCTATAATGTGGGAGAACTCCTGCTCGTAGTCCGCCACGGAACGATCCCCCTGCCTCAATTTGCGAAACTTCTCCTTTAGCTTCCGCTTCTCGGTGTCGGGAAAATAATTCCCAAACATCTCCCTCCTGAACTCCTCCCAGAGCATTGGTGGAAGGTCAGAGGGTCGATCCCGCTTCAACCGCTTCCACCACACCTTCGCTGCCTTATCGAGGCAATGGGTGGCGAAAGGCACCTTATCCTTCTTCGGGGTGTATAAGTCCTCGAAGAGAGTCTCCATAGAGTCTACCCAAGACTCCACCACCGACGGCTCCACTTTCCCCCCTTCAAAGGTTGGTGGCTTAAACTTCATGAACTTCATCAGAGCCGTCAGCGCACGCTCCCGCTCCACTTCGTCGGCCGTCGTATCGAGTGTTGCCGAACCCGAAGCAGTCGGGGGCGCACTAGCCAGCGGGGGAACTGCCGCCACCGGAACCGCCGCTACGCCCTCACCCTCAGCGGCTTCTGGCGAGCGCGCCAAAGGTGCGGGTGGATCACGGCTCTCCGTCGCCGTCGCGGCCGCCGCGCCGCCGCCTGTCGCTCCACGAATCCCTTGAGCTGCTCGAGCCGAGCCTCCTGGCGCTGTATTGCACCCAACATCGCAGTGACCTGCTCTCGCAGTTCCTACATCTCTTCCGATCTTGCCTGCTCGAGCTTTGCAGAAGGCGGTACCGGAACAGACCTACGCACATATCGCCTTGGGGACATTTGCTCCTAAAAAGCAACAACTCGGTTAGTCATCTTAACTCGATAACATTTCAACATCCACGAAACTAAACAACTCGACGATGAAATCGGGCGGAAGCTCGCAAGTGCTCTAGTGTTGGACTCTTAGTGTTGTGTCGTCGGCCGCCGACACAACCACTACGAGCCAAGAAACTAGTGTCACTTGGACCCGTCTCTATTCACAGTTAGAGACATAACATCAACTCCGACCCAATCGATCTACTTCCGCCACCGCCATGGGTTTACGTTCACTCACGTCCCTATAACCTTAGGGTTTACCAACCTAGGGTCTCCTAGGTCATCTTAAACTCTCTCTTTACTTGCTCTGGCGCTCTGATACCACTTTATCTGTCACGCCCCGAGACCGCTACCAATTTGGTCCGGCCCCGAGCGCGTCGAACAGACGCCGAACAGACAGAACCTCCCCTGTCCGCCCAAGGCTAACCAACAGATCATGTATAAGAATTTACCCAGGAATCAATTCATAAATACACGATCACAAGGAGCACCACCAGTGCTAACAAGACGAGAGCAAGATACAAGTATTAAGCATACAAGTAGGTAAAGAGAGAAAGCTCTATCTATTACATTCATTCAACATAATACATTTGATTTTATCCTTTACATTGTTCCAAAATATAAATACAAGCACTCAGACCTCACCCTATACATCATCTACTCTCAAGCATAAATACAAGGTAGAGCTAATGCAAAATGGGCGAATAGCTAATGCAACTAGGGCGCTAGACCCTTACCATGATCCTCGCGCTCACCGGGGACACCCAAGCTCGAACCTGAAAAGAGTGGGGTGAGAACTATCTTCCATAGTTCCCAGTGGGTTCGGCCGCCGACTCCGCCGGTCTCCCCACTAGGTCCAAGCAGGCACAAGTAGATAACCGAATAGATAAATAGGTAATGAGCAAAGCGGCAAAGACAGGATAGTAAAGCTACGCTACTATGCCCGAATCATAAACATATGGATGCATGTACAATGAAATGGTAAGCAACTAACCCGTCAACATGTCCAAAAAGTAAAGCTATGCACTTATTCATCCATCTCATTTACTTGTTTCTTAATCTCGTGGCTTCTCTGAAAGCTCGCCTACTGCTCACTAGCCATCTCGAAGGTAGGGAGGGTCAACTCGCACTACGAACCGAGACCGTCTGCCGGGACCCAAAATAGGCAATCCCTTGGGACACAAAATAGGCAATTCCACGTGACCAACTCCGGAGCGTACTTCTTGTGTGGGGCTTCCATCACAAGTTAAAAACAGACCGTGAGCATGATCCAATTCTCTCCACTCTAGGGTACCCTATCCTCTAGGGTTACTACCATCATGTAGTCCATAGGCGTCGTATACACCAAGTTTAACATGTATCACTTGTTTTCTTATACACTATCAACTAGATTGCCACTCGTCCATTGTTTACTATCGACTAGATACCACTCGTTCTTTGTTTAACATTAGACCAACCATTGAGCCCATCTCTTTCTCTGCACTATAGGATTCATAAGTCTCGACCCAATCCTTATCGATCCACTATGTCAAGTATCCAATACATGCTATGACATCATCAAAGAATGCATAAGGAAAGGCAATGCACAATCATCCTATAATGCAATAATACAAGATGCAAGAATCGAAATGTACTAAGACATAGAAGGGGGCCCAGTTGCTTCGGGATGGTCACCACCCACCTCTTGGTGATGCCGCGATGATAGAAAACTCGACGTTGCGGTTCTTGCACGTCGCCCTAACTCCTCGGGGCGAAGCGAGCCCTCAAGTACCCGATTCGGCGATTTCTCCGCACCCGTTCGTCGGATCGAGAAACCGACTTCGCCGACGCGTTCCGGGACCTAGCAATTAGGTTTGCGACCTATTAGATTAGATCAAAACCCTAGATTTCCAAAATCCCAATTCCGTGCCCTAGAATGGCAACGGGGAAGAAATCCGTGGTGCGAGCTTCGATTTCGAGCTCGAACCATCTATTTATCTCCAATAGGTTCTATTCGAACCAATTTTAAGCAATAAAATCCAATCCTAAGAAATCCACCATGGATGGGTTTTGAAGCTTACCTCTAAGCCAAGCTCCAAGCTTGCCCTAGCTTGAAGGAGAGAGGGAAGAAGACCTTCTTCTTCTTCTTCTCCTTTCACTTTTTATTCTTTTCCTTCCTTTCTTTCTTCTCCTTCTTCTTCTCATTCTTTTCTTTCTAGAGAGAGAGAGGGAAAGAGTGTGAGAGGGAGAGAGAGGTCCCCCAGCCTCTAATAAAGGCCATTTTGCAGATAGCCCCCTCAACTTTTCATCCTTCAAACCAGCCCTCTCTAGGCATTCTTGCAGTGAGGGACCGGTCCCAGCTCGGGAAGACCGGTCCCCGAGAGCTGCCATTTCGAGCAGAGGAGTTTTCGCGTTCGGGAACCAGTCCTTGCCTGAGAGACCGGTCCCTGGGAGACCGGTCCTTGTCCAAGAGACCGATTCCCGAGAGCTGGGTTCTCGGGACTTAGCCAAATTTCGGCTAATTCTCGCTGGGTCAACGTTCGGGAACCGGTCCCTGCCTGCCAGGGACCGGTCTCATCAGAGACCCCCGCAGCCCAGCCTGATGGGACCGGTCCCTCCCTGCCAGGGACCGGTCCCCGAGAGCATTTCTGCTCCAGTGCAGATTTTGCACTGGTGCTCTCGTGGATCCTTCCTTAATGCACTTTATGCATTATAATTACCTTCGGGCTTTCCGAAGCCTACACACTCGACAACCAGTCGATTCCATTCGAAGCCAAANAACGTTCGGGAACCGGTCCCTGCCTGCCAGGGACCGGTCTCATCAGAGACCCCCGCAGCCCAGCCCGATGGGACCGGTCCCTCCTTGCCAGGGACCGGTCCCCGAAAGCATTTCTGCCCCAGTGCAGCTTTTGCACTGGTGCTCTCGCGGACCTTTCTTAATGCACTTCATGTGCTTTAATTGCCTTCGGACTTTCCGAAGCTTACACACTCGACAACCAGTCGATTCCAGACGAAGTCTAATCCTCGGATTTCGAGAATTCACTTTCCTTGCACTGGTGCTCTCGTGGATCCTTCCTTAATGCACTTTATGCATTATAATTACCTTCGGGCTTTCCGAAGCCTACACACTCGACAACCAGTCGATTCCATTCGAAGCCAAATCCTCGGGTTTCGAGGATTCACTTCCTTACAAGTAGGGCAGGGTGGCTAAGACGGCTAGGGTTAGCTAGGTGACTTAGGGTGGAAACAATCTAGGGCTTTTGTGCATGAAAACCCGAGATGCATTTTATATAGTAAGTGCTCAATTGCGGAAAAGTCACCCAAGGCTGATTTTTTTTAGCCTAGTCCTGGCCTGCCAGAATGTGTATTATGCACACAAGACTCTAGACGTTCGAATTCGCGCAAAACGGCGCATAAAATATTAGCCTTTTCTCAGATTTTCCGTTTCGCTAATATTTGACCTCTCAGCAAACTTTTCACGTTTTCCGAAGATCCGTCCGTCGGATTTCTGAACGAATCGTACCAGCGCGTTCAACACGATTGGGGCATCGAATCTACCATTTCGTTTCGCCCAATATGGTTGCCAATTTGTGACGAAACACATCTCCTCTCAAATTTCCAAAACCATATATATATATANACAGTATATAACAGAATTACAAAGCACATAGGTAATATCTAAAATAAAGATGGACATACATG
This sequence comes from Ananas comosus, assembly GCF_001540865.1. Classification (NCBI taxonomy): domain Eukaryota; kingdom Viridiplantae; phylum Streptophyta; class Magnoliopsida; order Poales; family Bromeliaceae; genus Ananas; species Ananas comosus. The sequence goes on along the minus strand of NC_033644.1, from coordinate 4,086,645 downwards.
TACATTTGTATATTTATACAAGTACATATGACAGTTGAGAGAACCATATCCATATTAGTAGGCTTTGTCACGTAGATGCATAACTGTAATTGAACCATTTTATTTTAGATATTACCTATGTGCTTTGTAATTCTGTTATATACTGTTATTGCCTCGGTTGACCTAGTGGTGTATTTCGCCACTCTCGGTGGCTTATCTATTAGGAACTATTATTTAATAATTCTCACCCCCATCGGTTGCTTGTTTTTGTTTCAGAGCCTTCCACAGCGGGAGATGCTAAGGATCGTGGCAAAAGGTTAGCGACTAGCTAGAACCTCCTTGGGTTACTTTAGAGGCAGGACCTATTGGCATATTTTTTTAATTTTTGTATGAAAGGTGTACAATTGTATTTTGTTTAGAGTTCTCCCGGCATTCAAGATGCACCTTTTGTTTCACTTATTGTATATCTTCTGAATGTGTAAGTGTGTCACGCCCCGAGCCCGCCTCTTTGGTCGGTTTTGGGCACGCCAACAGAGCGCCGAACGGACAGGGTTTCCCCTGTACCGCGGACATAGTCTCCCATGTACATCCAAGGCGTCGCAATCAATACAATGTACAAAGTTCCAACCAGGAACACATTTCAATCAAAGATTGCATAAGAAAGTATCAAAAACATAATCCACTTGTTATTACAAGCATTCACATTCACTAGATACATTTTACATCACAATTACATATTACATTTAACTTCCAAATACAATCATGCTTTTATAACAAATTATTGCAATCTTATTCCTTTCATTTTCTTACATCCCTAAGTAGCCGACTCAGGGTACTGCTATCTCTGGTCTCGGTAGTAGGCCGCTAACTACGGAGCTACGCCCTCGCCTTGCGCCGCCGCGCCGCTCACGTGTGAACCTGTAACACCCCAAAACAATGTGGGGTGAGAACCAATCCATGGTTTCCAGTGGGTACGGCCACCCAAGGGAAAAGCTCAACCAATAGATCTAATGAGGCACTGCAATANCAGGTTAGTCCAATAACATAAAACAGATATTTATACATTTACTCGATATTGAACTACATGTCATGCCTCGCGATATGCGATATGCAATATGAAATCATGCAACTATACAAGTAGAATATATGATTTTACTTTGTATGATGCTATCTATAGCTTTTTCATAATTTATACATCTTATCACTTTATATCATTGGTTATTTGCTCCTAAGGTTTTCCTCTACCCTAGCCAAGCTAACCACCCGACTCGGTCTTGAGTCAATCATCTGCGGAATACCGCATACATCCAGGCTCGAGGTGAAGGACGTCCCACATGCACCTCAGCCATAAATCCACTAAACTGGAATACCAAATTCATAGCTCATAATGCATACTTTCACACATTCACTTTAGCCTTTACCCAATCTTTTCGGGGTTCATCAAATTCGCCCCAAGCTCACATCTCACATGTCCCATCTACCGGGATTAGCATTGGCAAATGCCCCGAGAGATCCACCCCGTCTACCGGGGAAGGCACAAGGCACTGTCACCCGAGGGATCTTCGCTGGGCGCTCTCACCCGTGGTGTCTATACTCCGGAGTACACTGCCTGTAGAGGAGCGACTTTGCACAAGCCGGAACCGATATATGTGAGTACGATCCCATCCTCAATTTGAGAAGGTATAGCCAACCTGTTCCATATCTCTATGCCTCAATGCCAATGATAGGTTTTTACCTAATCATATATATACCGCTAATACCAAGCCATAATGTCACTTTGGGTGAAACCTTGTTTAACTACTTTCTTTAACACTAGGTTCATGTCCTACCTATGTTCTTTAACGCTAGATTAAATGCTACACATGATTCCAACCTATGTTCTTTAACACTAGGTTCAATGCCACTTGATGTCCAACCTATGTATATTCACACTTGGTTCATATGTCCTTCATGTCCGACCTAGGTTTACTAACACTAGGTTCATATCATTCATGTTCAACCTATGTTCAAGACACTAGGTTTAATGCCACTCGATCTAATGTATATAGATTGTCCATATGCACTTTATACTAGTTTTCCAATGTCGAGTTCTCTAATCAACCTAGAGTTATCGACCCAAGTTCAACATGTATAGTTCATCTACTATGTTCCACATTATGGCAACATGTATAATTCTTCTAACATAGTCCATACTTAGCATCTCATGCATTCTTTTAGCATTTAATTCATTATGCATTTCATCTCATTGGTAAGTAATCTCAACTACATAGTATGTTTCAAGCATTCATAATATCATGTAACCTACCAATACAACTTTATGCATCAATTAGAAATGATCTTAGCATTAACTACATGTTTACATTTAGCATTTCTATGATATGCATTCTACTAACATTAACCAATGCATATATTCTAGCATTTCTATACCACATCATTCATGCATCTATTTAGCATTCCTACATTATGTCCATATGGTAGCTTAACAAGACATTCATCTTATACATTCATGTGTTCTACCACTAGCTACCACTACGTGCATCAAAGATAAACATTTATCTTAGACATACAGGCGACCTAGTCGCTTCGGTAAACACAACCCACCTGAAATCGCTTTCCGATTGCTTGTAGTCACTTGCAATCGACCTCCCGCGACACCCGTGACCCGGTTTGGTCCGAATTCTTACGCGACCAGCCGAACGGCCACCCATCCGCGATTAGAAAATTCTGGAGTTTATTCCTCGACTCCACGATGCTCCGGATCCGATCTCATGATTTTTAAACACTTATTCCGCGTGCTGCGGCCATCTGTACCAAAATCGACCTTTTTGTCAATAACTTCGCGTACATTCTTCGTTTCACCGAGCCGAGCGCACAACGTGTTCGTTTGATCCCCAATTAGGTTTCCAAGATGTCAATTTACCTCGGAAACACCCGGAGGCAAAAGTCCCAAATTTGGTGCCCAAACAATGCCATAATCAAATTTCTTGGGATTGATCTCATGGCTAAGCATAATTAAGCTTAGAACCACCCAAGAAGCTCTCTAATCCCATTTCCAAACCATTTGAACCATTTCTAGGGCATTTGGAACAAACCCTAGAAATCCNGTTATGTGCCACGGTGCTCCAAATCCATTTCTATGATTTTACGATGTTGTCTCGGCCCTCCAGGCAGAAACGAAGCCTAAACGTCCGTTTCTTTAATAACTTCGCACCGGCTCGACAAATCGCCGAACCGACTTCGCCAACGCGTTCGTATACCTAGCAATTAGGTTTATATAGGTTCAATTTAGATCAAACCCATCTACAAGCAAAAATTGTATTTTGGGGCTCTAGGTTACAACTATGCAAGAAATCACCACATAGCTTCATGATTCAAGCATTAATCCTCTATTTAGCATCTAGAAGTTCCACTAAATCCATTCTTGGAGCATATAATTGAAGCCCTACAATTCTACCATTAAAGGGTAGCAAAAGCTTACCTTCAAACCTTGCTCCAATTGAGAGGAAGAAGATGAAGAAGATGAAGATCAACTTCCAAGCTTGGTTCTCCACCAAAACCTTCAACTTTGGGAGAGATCTAGAGAGAGAAAGGGAGGTTTCTCTCTCCCTCCATGTATGCGTGTGAGTGTGTGTGCGTGTGTGGCTGCATACGGTTGAGGAGAGGAAGAAGACTAGTGTAGATTTTACACAAAGCCCCCTGAACAATACACTATTTATCTCCGGGCAGCTCGAAATCTGATATCTTTCGCCGGAGCTCCCTAAATATCCGTTTGAGCTCAAATTTGACAGTCATGTTCAGTTTTACTTAACGAGTCCAAAGAAACTTTAATATTTTAGTTTCGACCCCGTTTGGTCACCGAAAACTGTACCGAACTGTAATCTTTATCAGATAGTTGTCGGATTTTATTTTCCACCTTCTGGGTATCAGAATGATATGAAACTTTAAATCTAACCTCATANGAGCAAGCTATTGAGGTAAGCTCTCACTACAACAAAACTATGTTTTAGCGGCGATTATTTTTTAAATTAGCGGCAATTACAATTGCCGCTAAAATGTTTTGTGGCAATTTTAACAATTGCCGCTATTGGCAGGGTCGCTAAAAGTTTTAGCGGCATTTATTCCGGCGGTTGGTAAAAATTCAAATAAATGCCGCTAAATATTATACAATAACAACTATTATAAATGCCGCTACAATTAATTATAATTGCCGCAAAAAGCATACTAAATGATTGATTAATAAAGCTTATAGCGGCAATTAAATTAATATTAAACTACTTGATTAACAACTAAATACTACAATGAATTGAAATATTAAAAAATATTAGTAACCAAAAAGCATTAATAATTTGAATAACAAATAGTCTCAATTCTCAAATTACAATCTCAGTATTCAAATTAAATTTCAAACATAAGTTCTAACAAAAAACACTTGTTCAAAATGTAGCGAAAAAATAACAAACACCGCATGTTTGAAACTCTTGCTTCCCACTTCAATTTTCGCAGCTCCAGCTGTTCTGGATCAACCAAAAAGAAGTCATAAAATCAGTTTGCAGTGCGATATATTTGATGACAATGCGGTAACTAAACTACAGTAGTACCTGAAAACCTTGACAAGAAATATTAGTCCATGGATAATCAGCTACTTGCACACCTTCAACAGAAACATAATAACCATGTCCCTGGATTAGATTCAAGGTTCAAAGATTATTAAAATATTTATCTTCACAACAAAAGAAAGAAAGCAAGAAACACTAGGTTCATTCCAGATCCAGGAATACTGATGAGAATGGACTTATTGAGAGTAAGATGTATGAGATCAAATATATAATTGAGAGAAGCACAGTTACTGAACATTGTTGCATTTAAGTAGATTGCTTATCTGGGAAAATCTTTTACTTATGATCTACAAATCCCTTGTGATTTCAGTATACCTGAAAAAAGTTAGCAAAAACAAAAGAAACAGAAATACATAGAGCAACATCGACAAACATCTAAGCAACCTAATGACTAATTTTGAGTAATACAAAAGGTAGCATTATGCTTTTCACTTTCCACTGCCAACTATCGAAGATTTCGTAAATGCATCTACGAATGATTTGGAATACTTCTAGACTAAAAAGAACCATGTGATTGGTTGCATTTGCCTGCATATGAAGTGCCCGAAATTCATCAACTAAGCAACTCGAATGAAGAGATCAAAGGGAAAATGCCACTCGAACAGCAAGTTTCTAGAGACATGTTTATCTAAAGAGTATGATCATTGTGGTGCTTGTGGGGTCATGTTGAGAATTTCAGAAAACTTCAGCCTATGCTCTTCACAATGTAATTAACAAAACTTCTCAACAGATCAATACTCAACAATTCAGAGAAGATACAAACAACTACTAGAGCAGAGGCAAATTAGCAGGTCGAGCAGTAACAAAGATTTCCTCAATGAAAGAAATATAAAAACAACATCAATATCATCCTTACTTAGCAGAAGAATTGGTGTAATAGAAACAGATCGATAAATTCCAAGAACTGAGTATCGAACTACACAAAATTACCCAATTGAGTATGTTACTATGAGGTATCAAAAGCTACAAAGCCAACAACTTAGACTGCAAGCTCGTTTGATCAGAAACCTGCTTATGCATTCAGCTTAAGCAACTAAAGCACTTCATAGTCAAGTAAAATGCATCGTAAACTACAGAGCGGGGGGTGGTAAGTGAAAAAAATCAGTGCCACAGTAAATCTAAAAAGACTAAGATACCAACAAATTAATGTTTTCGTTACTCGATTTATCTATCCTACGCTAGAACAGTTAAAACAAAGCATCACTATTAGTAATTCATGCAAAACAAAACTTCTACCAAATATAATTCATTGACACGAGTATCAGTTGGAATCACTATTAGGCAAATGGTCTAACATCAATTCCATATGTTCAACAATTACACATCAATTAGAGAAACGGAGAATGAATAGCACTTTAATCTGCATAACAATCAAACAAGCTTCAAAATACAAGTAAACTAAGTTGAAATTGTTGGGGTTTCAATGAAGCCATTTTCCCATTATAAATAATAAAAGGGATTTTTGAGTTTGAGACGCACTTACCTGTTTACAGTAATGCAACATATATATCCAGCTATGTTATCTTCTTCCCGCGTGCATGCATATATAGAGGATAGGGCATGGCGTAGCACTTAAAGAAAAGCAAAACATGTGGTTCTTGAAGGTAGATGGAGAGCCAAAAATTTAGCTTAGCTATATACTTATATATGTGATGATCATATTAACAGTTCAAAGTTGATCTATGAACTAATAATATATAGGGATCTGTATCAACCTATAAATTATGATCCTCAGTGGCTTTTGGCTAGTAGCTCTCCTGAAAGATATTAGTAGATCCCTGCATTACCAATTAACGTATCATGATCAAAAGAAAGAATCAGTGAACTTTTGATCCGAACATAAGAGCGCAGCAAGGACCATTAAGACAGTTAAAGAAATTTGGGAAGCTCAAAAATTAGTGTGTAAGAGCTAGAGGTTCAGCATCAATTTTCCATGTAGGGTCAGCATTCATCAAAACAATTATCACAATCACAAGAATCTCTACAAACATATGTTCTTTTGGAAATTGTACTGTGTGCAGAGAGGTGTCATAGAAGTAAATGATGTACAAGTCATCTTAAGCAAATGAGAGAAATAAAGCAAATGAGAACATGACATATGAATAAAACATAGAAGCTGATGAGCGGAGTTTTCATGCCAAAATAAGTGGGATGTATATATATATATATATATATATATATATATATATATATAAAGAGAGAGAGAGAGAGAGAGAGAAAGAGAGAGAGAGTTGTGTTGTAATACTATTAATAATATGATATTATCCACTTTATGACTGTTGGATGCCTAGAGTTGAGCGGATAGTTGGAGCAATAGTTATAATCCAATGGTGAAAAAGTGAAAAGCATGTACTATCAATAATATCTTAGTTGAATTCTCATTCTCTCTCTTTCTCTCTCTCTATATATATTTGTTTTATGTTGAATTTGGTGACAAGTAGTTATTTCACATGATATTAGACCTATAATATCCTGACTTAACTTTTAAAGATGAACAGTTATTTCATATCATAAATATATGTTCTTCTTTCAATTAAATGAAGTGTCGCATTCAGAAAGAAAAGAAGTCATATATATGAAACTATATATTATTGGTCTAGTCAATATGAAGAATCAAAAAAAAAAAAAAGTGTGTGTGAGAGAGAGAGAGAGAGATTCCACCGCAGCCCGCAGCTGAAGCATCAGCTTGTGATGCTCCTCCAGCCATCTCCTGTACTCCACGTCGAACATCGCCGCCTCTGATCGATCGACGACCGACAAAAATTATTGACCAAAGGATTGATTGATTCGATCGTAATACGATCCGGTCGATCGCATCGCATCGATTGAGCTTCTTTTAGGGTTTTAATTACTTAAAGTCGTACCTGAGCTGGTGCCGGTGCAACTACTAGTACTATTTGCAAGTCCTTGGTCTCCGACGACGGCCGCTATGCCGCTCAAGAGCGTGCCCTAATCCATGAAGACAATGTTGATCGATTGATTATTCTTTTATCAGGTTATGATCATAAAGCATTCATGCTGCATGCATGCATAAGGGGGGGAAACAAATAAAAATTATGAGTACTATACGGTATGTATGTATACATATTTGTTTAAAAGTTAAAATCCAATAATATATATTATTATACATATAATGTGTACCTGAGTAGATCTTGCTCTTTGGAGATCTTGTTCAAGCTGGATTAACCTAACCCTACTTGACTCTAGCTGTTGAATGTAGGCCTGTTGAATATACATACATATATTTCTAGATGGTCATAAATTAAAGCAAGTGCAAGGAACAAAGGAAATGAGCCACAATTAGAAATTAATGGGGGGTGTTGAATTAATAAAAAGTTTTAGAAATAATGTAACATGTGGTCAGTATCTTTGAAGATGGATCTTCTACATGCATGGGCTCAGAAGGGAAAATATTCAAAGTCTCTGCAACACATGAACATCATTAGCTCACCTCAAGGTGCAATATATATGCAACTAATTATATATATATATATATATATACCTTCAAATTAATTAAGCATGTATATATAAACATGTACTCATGTAACAAACTTCTACTCAATAACAAAAGTATACATATTAGTTTGCACCTCCTTTATATATAAGTGCATGTTGTGGGGGCAATAGAGTAGATAAGAGTTGGGTTAAAAAGGAAATTAAGTTTGAAGAACAATTAATTAATTGCACTTTCTTTTTAGAACAACTAGTTTAAAGAACAATTTAATTAGAAATCCAGATTAAAAAAAAAAAAAAGTAACAAGAAGATATGCATGCCTTAAGAATTAATTGTGGAAAATTAAGAACCAACACTACTGTTTTAAAGAAGGGGAGAGAGAGAGAGAGAGAGAGAGAGAGAGAGGCGTATGCCGTTGCGCTTGAACAAGTGATGATTGATCATTGCCATCCAGGTAGAAGAAGAGGGCAGACGATGATAAAGAACTAGGTTTACTTCATCCTACTATAACAACGCTAGACACATTAAATAAAAACGCTTTAATCTCAATTAGGATGAGCGATACAACAGGACAAGTTTCGAAGTTTAGCTTAAGAGTCGATGCACCAAGAAGAAGAAAAAAAAAGAAAAAATTAAGAGGGATTAAAAGCTACAGGAGGCCTCTAGGCTAACTAGTAAATCCCGGGGCTTTACAAGAAGTAGAGGGAGCGGGAGAGAAGTTAAACAACGACGCTAGTTTAAAGCTTCCAGACTCGCTAAAGCTTCACTAACTCGGCTAGCTCAATTTGACGTTAAAAAGATAAACTAGCGCACCTAAACTAGCGTGACGAGGTTTCGAAGGAATTAATCCACGCAGCTAGCAATATAAGAAGTTATTAATACAAACCTAAGTAGGGTTAAATTCATAAACATAGATAGAAAAAGCGATAAACTAACACGGAGACACTACGTTAAACGATTAATTGGGTTCTTCCTCCGTCTCTTAAGTACCACTTAAGACCACGAGAGGAATAGTATTTGTGTCTTTACCCTCTTTACCCTCCCTCCTATTCTCTTCTCTTCTCTTCTCTTCTCTTGTCTTCACATCTCCTAACCTCTCTTTTAATATAACTATGAGTTTTTGACTTAATGTTATTGGGATTAGTCAGATAAATATGAATCAAAGGAGTACTAAGAATTAATATAACTATGAGTTTTTGTGTCTTCACATCCCAAGAAATGATAAACATATTAAAGGAGTACTAAGAATTAAAAAAAAATTAAAGGAGAATATATGAGATTGTTTTAGTCCTCGTTCCTAAGTCCTCGCATACTAAACCGCCTTAACCTAGTT
>NC_033644.1:4055639-4076046 GCF_001540865.1 Ananas comosus | reverse complement strand
CGAATCAACTAGGGTTGCTATTACGACGGAGGTAGCGGGGGATCACCATCTGACGGCAATGGTAGGTGCAGACCATCGGATCAGACGGCTCGGCGGAGGCGATGGGAACGGCGGCGCCGCCGCCGCCGTAGGTCACGAGGCGTCCCCCGCAGGATCTGGAGCAGGATCTGGAGCACCGCTGATGGAGGTGTTAACCAGGAGAAGCCATTAGGGCAAGGGATCGAGGAGAGAAGCTAGGGTTTCGGCTTGGATCGAGAGGGGAAGAGGGTGAGAGAGAGAGAGAGAGAGAGAGAAGGGGGGGAGGATCCGATCGAGGGGGAGGGGGATCGAGAGAGGAGAGAGGAGCGGGGAGGGGGAGGGGGAGCGGGCGTGGGTTGAGAGAGGGCACGAGGTTGGGTTGGGTTAGGTTGAGGTTGGGTTAGGTTGGGGTTGGATTAGGATTATATTTAATATATAAATATTAGTAGATATATTTAAACATAATTGCCGCTAAAGGTGTAATATAATAATAGTAATAGCGGCCGTTTGATAATCACCGCTAAATAATTGCCACAAAAAGTCCCTTTTGGTGTAGTGTATGTTACAAAGTGTATTAGACTTGTTTATATAGTAGATATATGTGCTTACTCTGATCACCATGTTTATGTTAGTGTAGATAGTAATAGTAGACGTGAGATTAGTGAATAGTTATGTCTCTTCATAAAGTAGTTATTCTTATGAAAAGATTCGTCTTTTCATTTAACTTAAAGATATGTCTCTTCACGAAGAGATATGTTTCTTCACGAAGAGATATGAACCTTTTGTGAAAGAATGTCTTTTTGTTATTTGTGAAAGGACGTGTCCTTTTGTGAAAGGATATAATTTTAAAAGTTGTGTCTTTTCATCGTAACCATTCACCTTCTATAAATAGGATATGTTTGAATGCTTCAAGGATAACACTATTCATTCTCTCTCCTTCCTAATTTTGATATTGATTCTTAAGAGAGAAATTTTTGAGGGAAAGTCTTCAAAAGTGTTGTTTGCAATCTTTCAGCAGTTTTGTTGTATCCTGGAGGTGATTTGCTAGTAACCCGATAGCATACATTTGAATGGGAGCAAATATCACCTTAAAGAAAGTAAACTTACATGTCTCAAGACCATAATTTACTTGATCTCCATTCATATTCCCCAGCAATTTTATGGTGATATTTTAATGGAGACAAACACTGAGGCGACTTTCAAGATGATAAATCAAGACTCTATGAAACTGAACCAATTCGATGGGACCAACTTCTCTCAATGGAAAGATAAGATGATGTTCTTACTTACTACACTGAAGATAGCCTACATTCTGAACCCCATTTTGCCAGATTTTTCTGCACCTGCCACTACAAACACTGATGAAATGAGGGTGGCACGTAAAAAACGCGCGGAGGATGAACTACTATGCAGAAGACATATTCTCAATACCTTGTCAGATAATTTATATGACTTGTTTGCATCGATCCAATCACCAAGAGAAATATGGAATTCTCTATGTCACGCCCCGGGACCGGCGGAGGCCCTCCGGTAGCGTGCCCAGACCCGCCATATGTCTACACATATGAGGCGTCTACAATAAAAGCGGAAGTAAAAGCAAGAGGTAGAATAAATAAAAGAAGTGAAATAACTAGCAACTAATGATATCAGAGCGAGTAAAGTTCTAACATCTACACCAAAGTAAAGCTAGATAATAAGGTAGAATAAATAAAAGAAGTGAAATAACTAGCAACTAATGATATCAGAGCGAGTAAAGTTCTAACATCTACACCAAAGTAAAGCTAGATAATAAAAGGAGTCATACAAAGAAACCATAAGTAGTACAATAACAGTCACTAGTACAAAAATGGTGGTCTCTATACATATACGGGTACAACTCTCAACCTATCACAAAAAGAAAACACGAGAGGTAAACCACCTATCGAACGATCCCTCGGTAAGCACGCTAGCCTGAGGCGATACCCTTTCCGCGATCCCTGGCCTCTCCCTGCGTGGAAGGCTCTGAAAAACATCGAGAAAAAGAGGGCGTGAGAACTATAATTTATAGTTCCCAGTGGGCAATTACTGACCTCAGCTCTATGCACCACTAGGCCCCAAAAGAAAAGGGTAAGTACAATAATAATAGCAATAATGACTGCGATATAAGGCATAATTAAAATACTAAATTACTAAACTCAAGTATACACGATGTCATGGTGATGTACATCTACGATATCATAATAGTATGTCCAATGGCAATAGTTAAATGTCATTAACCTCTAACAATACATGATGCATAAGTTCTGTCACAGCAACCAAGTATGCTTTAATGCAATAAAAGACTATCAGGTATACTACTTGTCTCAACACTATGCTAAAAGCATATAAATGTAATTCGACTACTAAACCTATCTAGTAGTGATTATCCATTCTCAACACCGTATCGATTTTCATTTCCAATTAAGGACCTACCAAAGGTAGTCCAGCTTGTGCCGCCTAAGTGCCTGTGGTAGCCCAACATCCCTACTCTTGGAATGTGTCTGTCCCACTCGACCCCGTAGGCTTCTCAATACCGCACGAGCGAACGTAAGTCGCGTAGGCTAACTCCGGAGTGCCGGCTTGTAGGGAGCGACCCTCACAAGCATGTGCGAATGAGCACAAATGGCAAGCAAGCATAGTCCAAGTCTCAAATACCCAATCCTCATGTCTCTAACATGGTATGGTCACTAGCATCCCGAAGATCTAGTTTAAGTCACAATGTGAAGTTTCAATATTTGCTACGCCTAGTGCCCCTTGATGACACTTAGGCAATTTGATGTTCAATATGTAATCCAAATCCCTCAATGGCCCTATCCACTAGGTTCTCACATGTCCCGAGCTCAATGCCGCTTGATGACATTAGCTCTCTAGCTCACATACCTTCTAAATGGCAATCTTGTCATCTTTCATGTCACAAGTAAACTCAAGTTTAAATGCATGAATCCGAAGTCATTTACACTATAGAAGCATGAAACCAAGTCTCATAACGAATGCTAAATGCAACTATAGGCCTACCAAGCTACTCTCTACTACATAGAGGTCCACAATTTCATCATATGTAACATAGGCCTTTTAAGCATTCTAAAATTCACAAATAATACATATAACAAGAATATGCATGCTTTTTCATTTAACGATACTTAATTAAGCACAAATGAGAATTTCTCATTGTGTGGCTAGGTCAAACCCACCGAACCGTCGCGTAGGGCCTCGTTTCGCCGAACAAAGTTGTCCCCGAGTCCCAAAATACCCTAAAAGAATTGAGCGAAGAGATACACGGGCATTATGATCATCATATAAAACCAAATATTAACCTAGAAGCAAAAAGGGCCAAAACTCACCTCAACGGAAGAAATCTCTTCCAAAGCTCCAAAAGAGAGCTAGAACCCTTCCAATCCAAGCCCAAGGAAGGTTCTAAACCAATCAATTAAGCCCCAAAAGCCCTAGATTCAAAAAGCCCAAAATAAGCCCTAAATCTCCATTCTAGGGTTCCATCTACAAAAACTTTCAAAACAAGATCTAGAGGAGGGAAATAAGCAACAAACCTCCTTAGAAGCTCCAATCCTAGCTCCAAGGGTGAAGATCTCCTCCTATGCAAGCTCCAAGTCCAAGTCTTCAAGCATCAACAAGGTAGGAAGAGGAAAAAGGGGGCAAAGAAATGCTCCAAGTCCACCAAAACCCTCTCCTTCTCCTTCTTCTCCTCCTTCTTCTTCTCTTTCTCCTTCTCTCTCTAGCAAGGGTGTGGGGAGAGTGTGATGAGGGAAATGAGAAGAAGAGAGAGGGGATGGGTCATATAGACCCTCTATTGTAACAAAATCCCAAGAGGCCCCTCAAAAATCCAAAATTGCATCAGCCCGGTCTGGGCAGTTTTCGCCCAGAGGGACCGGTCTCTCCCCAGCAGGGACCGGTCTCTCGCTGCGAACCCGAAAAACCAGCGTTCGGGAACCGGTCTCTCCCAGTGCGGGACCGGTCTCTCTCAGCGAAGGCGCGCTCGGGGACCGGTCTCGCCCGCCAGGGACCGGTTGCCTCAGGGCTGCCGCAACACTGCTCACTCGGGGACCGGTCTCTCCTTCCAGGGACCGGTCCCCGAGAGTAAAAACTCTCAGGACTTGTCCAGAATTCCAGTTTTCGAACTTTTTAGGTCGAAAAACATTCTACAACCTCCACTAAGTGTGGAAAAGCTCGAAATACATCCAAGCACTCGAACCTCGCAATTTGCAGAGGTCCAGTGTGTTACACTCTAGAAGCAAGATATAATATTGAAAAGCAAGGCACAGTGGCATAGATAAGTTTTCAATTATGAAATATTGATTTATTGAAACTTGTGCATTCAGATATTTGTGAATTAAATGGTCATTGAACTAGAGATAGAAATAGATACTGTATTATATTTATTGATGATCATTCTAGATATGCATATATTTACTTAATGAAGCAAAAGGATCAAGCTTTAGAGATGTTTAAATATTATAAATCTATTGTTGAAAATCAAAAGAAAAAGAAAATTATAATTTTAAGAAGTGATAGAGGAGGTGAATACCTCTCTACGGATTTTTCAACATACTGTGAAGAAAATGATATTATACACCACACTAGTGCACCATATACTTCACAACAGAATAGATTAGTAGAGAGAAAAATAGGACGTTAGTTGATATGCTTAATGCTATGATTTTAAATGCAAAATTGCCTTTCAATCTGTGGGGTGAAGCATTACTTACAGCCTGTCATGTGCATAATAGAATACCCTTTAGAAAAATAAAAATATCTCCATATAAATTATGGAAAGGAAGAAGTCCAAACTTAAATTATCTCAGAATTTGGGGGTGTTTAGCCTTTTATAGAGTTCCAAACTCTAAAAGAAATAAAGTGTGACCTAGAATTCTAAAATGTGCTTTTGTAGGATATGCTGAAAATTCTAAAGCATATAGATTACTGGATTTGGAATCAAATGTTATTGTGGAATCAAAAGATGTTGAATTTTTACAAAATAAATTTATCAATGATTCCAATTCTATCCAGAATCTATACAAACAAAAGTAGCAAGCACTAATTCTAGTATATCTTCTAACTATAAAAGAAAAATAATAGTAACTTCTAGTGAACCTAGAAGAAGTCAAAGAGTTAAAAAAGAAAATAGTTTAGATCCTGATTTTGTATCTTTTCTTGTAGAAGAAAGTAGAATAAATGTTATAAAAAAATACCAATTCTACTCAATATAGAGGATGATCCAAAAATATTTACAGAAACCAAGACTTCTAGAGACGTAGCATTCTGGAAAGAGGCAGTGAATGATGAAATAGACTCGTTATTATCTAATAATACTTGGGCTCTAGTTGACTTACCACTTGGATCAAAATCAATTGGATGCAAATGGGTATTTAGAAAAAAGTATAATACGAAAGGATCTATACAAACGTTTAAAGTGAGATTAGTAACTAAAGGATATAAGCAAAAAAAGGGTGTGGATTACTTCGACACTTTTGCACCAGTGGCTAGGATAACATCCATTAGAGTTTTATTAGCACTCAGTTCAATTTATAATCTTTTTGTACATCGAATGGATGTTAAAACAATATTTTTAAATGGTAAACTAGATGAAGAAGTTTACATGGATCAACTTGAAGGATTTGTACTATTTAGAAATGAAAAGAAAGTTTGTAAATTAATTAAGTCATTTTATGGCTTGAAGCAAGCGCCAAAATAATGGCATGAAAAGTTTGATTCTATAATATTGTCCCATGGATTTAAATACAATAATGCAGATAAGTGCATTTGTTCTAAATTCACAAAAGAATATGGTATGATTGTCACTCCCCGGGAACCGGCATAGGCCCGCCCGGTGCGTATCCAGACCCGCCATATGCCTACACATATAAGGCGTCTAACAACAATAGAGTATGAAAGTAAGGAAATAAAACAACTAGAGATATCAGAGCATGAGTACAACTAATTTCCAAACCTAAGTAGTATGTAAAGAAAGCTAAACCACTAAGGTAAAACATAAGTAGTACATCAACCAGTCTCAAATACAAGTGCTAGAATATAAAGAAATGGTGGTCTCTATACACGAGTACATAACTCTTATCATCTCCAAAATAAAACCAAAAGAGAGATAGACCACCTATCGAGAAACCCCTCGCTAACTTGCTCGAGGCAATTCCTTTCCTGCGATCCTGAGCCTCTCCCTGAGTGGAAGACTCTGCAAGAAAACATCAAACAGGGGGCGTGAAAACTATAATTAATAGTTCCCAGTGGGCAATTGCTCACCTCAGCGAGAAAGCACCACTAGGCCCAAAAACATAAGTAGAGTAATAAGCATTTATGATGGTAATCAACAAGTAGATTTAACATTATAATTTACTTCTACTATGCCTCAAGTAAGCATGATGATAATATATGATGCTTCTAATTATCATGAGCAAGTATAATCAATGCATGAACTAGTGTATTCCAATATGTTAACAAGTATACTATAGTGCAATAAGCAACCCTTTCAAATATACTACATGTCCAAGTATATCAACTAAATATCCAATACTATGCTACAAGCATGCCCAAGGAATCCATGCAACTACTATACACTAGTCTAGTAGTGATTGTCATATTGTGGTTAAATGTCAATGTCCAATCTCATTTTAGGACCGACACAAGTGTAGTCCGGCTTGTGCTGCCAAATTGCCCGTGGTAGCCCCAACATTCCCACTCTAGGAATGAGTCTATCCCATCCGGCCCAATAGGCTTATCAATACCGCACGAGCAAGCTTATTTCACGTAGGCTAACTCCGGAGTGCTGGCTTGTAGGGAGCGACCCTCACAAGCATGTGCGAATGAGTACAAATGGCAAACAAGCATAGTCATCGTCTCAAGAATTCTGTCATCATGCCTTTAACATAGTAATAATCACTAACAACCCAAAGGTCTAGTTCTATATCTCAAGATATAGGTTCAACAATCTATTATGTCGAATGCCCCTTTATGACATTAAAGTTCACTAAGCCCAACATTTTCCAAGCTCAATGTCCCTTTATGATATTGTAGCTTACTAAGTCCATGCATACACCAAGTTCAATGCCACTTTATGACATTCTTATCCACTATGTCAAATATGAGTTCTAAGTCTAAGAACATATTATGTAAGTCATTTTCATCCCATGAAACGAGAGTCCAAACCACAAGATAAAATGCTATTCACATGCATGTCTATAATGCACATAAATCTCTCTACTATATAGAGGCGATTTTTCATGATACATAACATAAGGACTTAAAGCATTCTAAAATTCACATATATTCTATCTAGCATGAATATATATGAAATTTCATTTTACTACAAGTAAAATCATCATAGGTGGAATTTATCTCATTTCGGTGAGGCCAAACCTACCAAGAGCTCCTCGGAACCCTTCGTTCGCGCCAAATATGATGTCCACTAGCCTCCTAGCACCCTAAAGGCTAAACTAAGAGAGTTAAACGCAACGAACGAATACCTCTAAGCTCAAACATTAACCAACCCAAGAAAAGAAAAAAAAACTAACCTTGTATGGTGAAAATCTCTCCCAGACTCCAAAAGTGAGCTAGATGAGGATCAAAATGGCAACCTAAGAGGGGGGTGAATTAGGTTTCTAAAATAAAAATCCAAATAATCAAGCAAATTAAAGATCTGATGCAAATAAAAGTGAGAAGTTTAAAGAAATGCAAACTCAGAAGCACACAATTGATTTGTTTCGAGGTTCGGCACTTTGCCTACGTCCCCGCCAACTTCTCAATACTAGAGAATGTTGGATCTCCACTAGATGATGCTTTTGCGAGCAAGCACCAAGCCTTCACACCAACTCCTTCTTCTTTTCAAGCTTCAAGACTTTGATTTTCTCTCTTTTTACAAGATTAAATCTCACTACAAATTTCACTCAAGTATAGAGAGAGAATTGAGAGCTAAGAGTATTAGAGACACTGAATTTTTAAGCTCAAAATGAACTATCTAGTTGCTGCTGAGAAAGGCCTCAATACCATCTATTTATAGCCTCAGGCGGCTTTTGTCCGTTGTACTTTCGGGGGCCCTAAACCTGTTTCCAGGCGCCCAGAATTTGTGCACGCCAGCTGCCTGTCAGACCACGTGCGCCGCTTTTCTTGACTTTGTATGTTCGGGCCGTCAAAAGTTGTGGGTGCCCAGAACACGAGGAACAGCTTTTCTGACACGCGCCGCTTCCTCTGGATTTGGGCCGTCAGAAATTGTGGGCGCCCAGATCTCGAGGGACAACTTTTTTCTAACAGTCGGATTTTCCTGGATTCAGGATCATTTTGGGCTTCCAGAAGATGTGGATGCCCAGATTTTCAACGTGTGCGCCGCCTGGGCGTCAGAACTTTTTGGGCTGATACGCAACCTGTCAAGTCAAACACTTTTGGTCACCCTAAACTGAAATTCGAGCTACCATATCCGGTAAAGAAGTTTCTGGACCACCCGAACAGCAAACAGGAAGGATTCAAAAAGTCTCATGAGATTCGGATCCACTTTAGGGCGCCCGGAACAGGGTCCAGAAATCGTAACTTGACAGAACACAGAATTTGAGCAGTTTTTTGAATATTTAAAAATTCTATGCACCTAATCAAAAGTTAGAAAATGTTTAAGTGATCTATAAGGTAATAAAATGAATAATTTTAAACTTAGCTCAAAATTTCTCACTCTAATAGAGCATCAAATAAAGAATAGAGAGAGTGAGTTTGTCTTTTGACAAAGGAAGCAGATATAGCTTCAAGTAGTGAGGCTCGGTGCTAGAAAATTGCCCATCTTGAGTCCTTTTTGAGGATATAAAGATCTAAAACACAAAAACTCAAGATAAAGAATTAGTCCAATAATCGTAATTATTTGTTATCATCAAAATCTAATAAAAGATTAGGGCCACTAGGCCAACACTAGAGACCTTCCAATCCAACCTAAATGAAGATTCTAAACCAATCAATTGAGCTCCAAAAGCTTCGAATCAAAAATTCCCAAAATAAACCCTAGTTTCTCATTTCTAGGGTTTCAACACAAGAAATCCAACAAAACATAGATCAAAAGGGAAAAACATGATACTAACCTCTTTAGATGCTCCAAACTAGGTTAGAAATCAAATAGGGTTGAAGTCCTTTCCTCAAACAAGCTCCAACCAAGGTTCCAAAGGTTCTCCAATGGTGGGAGAGCCACCAAGATGCAAAAAGAAACAAAGGAGGAAGATCAAACCTCCAAAAATCCCAACAAAAGAGAAGAAAAATCATGGAAAAATGGAGAGGGAACTCACCTCTCCCCTTCTCTGTTGCAGCACAAAATCCCGAGCCAAGAGGTGTGGGGGTATATAAGGTGTTGCTACAATTACAAAGAAATCCCTCAAAAACTGCCAGACTGCAATCTGCACTGTGTACCGATACACGATGAAGAGTACCGGTACCAGTCACTGTGCGCGCAAACCCGAGCCTCGGGTTGGCAAAAAACTGCGCTTGATACCGGTACAAGCCCGATACTGTACCGGTACCACCTCCATTCCGGTACCAGCTCAATGTTGTGCCGGTACTTTGCTCTGCAGAGTCCAACCCGAGAGCAGCCTAAATTCTTCACTTTAGAGATGTTAGTGCTCAGTTTTAAATCTCGATTCTCAGGATGAGAGCAATAGATCGGAACACTGTCAACGACCCTCCAGAATATCTGGAAAACTCGGAATACAGATCAAACACTCGAATCTCACAATTTGCTAAAGTTCAGTGTGTTACAATGATAATATGTGTATATGTTGATGACATGCTTATAATTGGGACAAATATGAATGGGATAAATGAAACTAAGAAATATCGAACTTCTATATTCAAAATGAAAGATTTAAATGAAATAGATAGTATCTTGGGAATAAAAGTGAAAAAACACAGTGGAGGTTATGCTTTATCTCAGATGCACTACATGGAGAAAATAATTTTAAAATATAATCATTTAGGAATCAAAGAAGTAAGTATCCCATATTATGTTTCTGTTAAATTAGTCGAAAATCCTAAAAGACCAGTTGCTCAAATAGAATATGCAAGTGCAATAGGTAGTCTGATGTATGCAGCGCATTGCACTAGACCAGATATCACATTTGCAGTCTGCAAACTTTCTAGATATACAAGTAATCCCAGTACTAATCATTGGAAGGCTATAAGTAGAGTTTTTGGATATCTTAAAAGAACTAAAAACTTGGGATTATTTTATAATGATTTTCCAGCAGCGCTAGAAAGTTTTACTGATACTAGTTGGAACACGCCCTTGCCCGCTCGTGCTACCATGTGCGCGCGACCCGCGCCCGTGCACGCCCGCACTGAAAAAAAAAAAAAAAAAAAAGAGAGTGGAGAGGGGGGCAAAGGAACCGCGCGAGAGAAGGGATTACAATCTATAGATTACAATCTAGTAAGCCTGCAAGAACTCAACTTTTAATATATCTATAGATTACAATCTAGTAAGGGATTGTTAATTAGTCTAGATTGTAATAGTGGAAGTGAGATTAGTGAATAGTTGTGTCTCTTCATAAAGTAGTTATTCTTATAAAAATATTCGTCTTTTCATTTGACGTAAAGATATGTCTCTTCACGAAGGGATATGTTTCATCACGAAGAGATATGAACCTTTTGTGAAAGAATGTCTTTTCGTTATTTGTGAAAGGATATAACTTTAAAAATTGTGTCCATTCATCATAACCATTTACCTCCTATAAATAGGAGATATTTGAAGGCTTCAAGGGTAACACAATTCATTCTTTCTCCTTCCTAATTTTGATACTAATTCGTAAGAGAGAAATTTTTGAGGGAAAGTCTTCAAAAGTGTTGTTTACAGTCTTTCAGCGGTCTTGTTGTATCCTAGAGGTGATTTGTTGGTAACCAGACAGCATACATTCGAGTAGGGGCAAATATCACCTTAAAAAAAAGTCAACTTACATGCCTCAAGATCATAATTTACTTGATCTCCATTCATATTCCCCAACAGTTTAGGATATACTCCTTTTTTCCTTTATTGTTATAAACGCCTAGTGTGCAACGGGGGTGCTTGGTGTATACGGCGGGTCTGTGCACGTGCTGGGTGGGTTTCCGTTGGTGCCCGGGCATGATAGTACCGGTATGCAGTACAAAATCTGCAATTTTGACATATTTGACTTTTCGGAGTCCATTTTCGCATCTGGTTTATACCGAAAACACTTGAATACTCCCCAAATGTCACGCCCCGACACCCGCCTATTTGGTCGGATTCGGGGGCGCCGGCAGGCCGCCGAACGGACAGAGTTTTCTATGTAGGTCCTAGGCGTCGCAAACAATACAATTCACGATGTTCCAACCAGGAACAGAAATCAAGCATAGATTGCATAAGGAAGAATAGAAAAAATAAACAACTAAACTATTACAAGCATTCATCAGCTTACATTCAAATTCTTACATATTACATTTAACTTCCAAAGTACAATCTAGTTGTTACAAATTTATTACAAGTTTGATTCATTCATCTCTATACCCCTAAACTAAGCCGACTTAGGGTACTGCTATCTCTGGTCTCGGTGGTAGGGCGCTATCTACAGAGTTACGCCCTTTCCTCGCGCCGCCGCGCTGCTCACGTGTGAACTTGTAACGCCCAAAACAACACGGGGTTGAGAACTATTGTCCATAGTTCCCAGTGGGTACGGCCACCCAAGGGAAAAGCTTGACCCACCAGGTCCAAGGAGGCACTGCAACATGTTAGTCCAACAATATCCATAGATATATATATAATCATATGATTTATGCAACTAAGATCATCATGTTCATACCTCGCGATATGCGATATGAAAATCATGCAATTCTATGCAACTATGCAACCAATTAGTAGATCTATGGATTCTACATTCAACTCGGCTAATCTTAGCTCATGTCATTTAACTCTAAGGTTTCTATTACCTTAGGTTTACAATTCGAGTCCACTTGCTTCTAAGGTCTCTATTACCTCAGCTCTTACCTTTTTTTCTCTAGCCTTTAAGGTTTCTACCACCTTAACCAAGCTATCCACCCGACTCGGCCTCGAGTCAATCATCCGCGGACTACCGCGCACTGGCTGCTCAACAGCCCACCGCACTCCATGACTTAGCCAGCTGGCGGCGAAATCGTCGCACACGACCAACACTGGCTCCTTGGTATCAATCTCAACGGTGAAATCGTTGCACACGCCCTAGCCTCGATACCAAGGACATCACAAGTCCTAGGATTCCGGAATCATTTCCACATCTCAAGGGTCCGTCTCCAACCTTATACTGTCGACCTATCTAGGTTTCACCCAAAACATCCTAGTGGCTACTACCACTATTGTTCATAACCTAGGTTCAATGCCACTCTATTCTATAACATCTCTACCTAGATCTCAACTTCTAGGTTTACTTGTCCAATCTATGTTTACTAACACTAGGTTCAATGTCATTCTTGTCCAACCTATGTTTATTAACACTAGGTTCAATGCCACTCGATCTAGTACATTTCACAATGTCAACATGCATTCACTTAGCATTTCTACATTAAGCCAATCATGCATTCTTTTAGCACTCGCATTATGTCCTCATGCATTCTCCTAGCATTAACCACATGCATCCATCTAGCATTTCTATAACATGCTCATCATACATTCATCTAGCATTTTCCTCAACATATCAACATGCACATCTTAATGGTAGGTAATAAACATCAAGCATAATAAGGTTCATGCATCCATATTATCTTATGCAACCTACCATTACACACACATGCATAATAGTAAACATCACTTTGCTTTGACATAGAAGTGAGCTAGACATTTTGGTGAGCACAACCCACCTCAAATCGCTTTTCGATTGCTTGTCGACATTTGCAATCGGCTTCCCGCGGTGTTCGTTGTTCTGTTCGGCGCGACCTTGCTAATACTCGCCAACCATGCGTCAAACCCCTACATTTCCAAAAAACCCCATTTTTGAGCCCTAGAACTCAATCAATTCAAGAATCACCATTTAATCTCAAGATTCAAGCAATATACCTCTATTTAGCATGCTAGGGTCCCAATAAAACTAATTCTAGAACATATAAACAAAGCTCTAGAAATCTACCATTAAAGCTATCCAAGCTTACCTCAAAAAGCTCCTCCAATGGGCCAAGAAAGAAGATGAAGTAGATGAAGCTCCATTTTCTTGCTTCTTCTCCACCTTCTCATCCTCCTCTTGCCTTCCTTGATGAGAGAAAGAGAGAGAGCTTAGAGAGAGAGAGAGGTCTCCTTTAGGTTTGCAAGAGAGAAAAAGAAAGGAGAGAACAAGCCTACTCTCTCTCTTTTAATCCCCACTTGCACAATTTGCTGAAAACCCCCTCAACAATGTCATTCATGCACTTGCCCGAACTGGGCTGTTTTCGGGTACAGGGACCTGTCACGCCCCGAGACCGATCCCTTTGGCCGGCCTCGGCACGTCGAACAAACGCCGAACGGACAGAACCTCCCCTGTCCGCCTAAGGCTCAACACATATTACATTCAAACAAAGAGAATGCATAAGCGGAAACATACACAATGGCTTACACGAGGGTAAGCAATAGCCAAGAGTGAAAGAATGGAAGCTAAATATCTACACAAGTACTATGATTTATTTTTGATCACATACATTGCATTCAACCTTTACATTCACGATTCTTTTACAATATACATGCTTTTCATCATTTCTTTTCACATCACATTTTCCTCAAAATAGAAGTTTACATTCTTTTCCTTTACATCTCAATTCATCAAATACAAAAGATGACATAAGGGTACGCTACTAGCAAAAGTCATAAAACCACAAAAGATGATATAAGGGTATGCTACTAGCAAAAGTATAAAACCCGACTCGGGCAGTCACTGTCTACGGCGCGATACCTTTACCGCGGTCGCTCGTCGGCTCACTCGGTTCTGGCTCTGTGGAAATAGTGGGGTGAGAACTACAATAAAGTTCCCAGTGGGTTCGGCCCCAATCTCACCGACATTCTCACTAGGTCTAACTCAGGCATAATAGAAAGGAATAAGCAGATAAGTAACCAACTGTACAAATGCAACTAATATGTCTGAACAAAGCTATCAATAAGGATGCTTAATATAAAACTCATGAAGAATGCAAGTTCTTTGATCTCTTGTTCAATCTCATGGCTAACCCGTGGGTTTCGCCGCATTAAGTCACCAACTCAAAATCCCAATTCGTCGGGGAAACTCCTACGACTCGATTGGGACCATCCTCTGGGGAACAGCACCAACCCAGTGATGACAAACTCTGGAGCGCATCACTCGAGGGGGAACTACCGCCCTCGAGCAAGGACTCATAGCGAGTATGATCCAATCCTTAACTCTACGGATGTCATGTTCAATCCGTTCCTTAACTATAAGAAAATTATGCACAAATGACCCTTAGCTCTAAGGTTGTATGCCATTGTGTCTCAATCTCAAGTTCTTTGTTTTCAATCATATCATTACACTAACTCTAGTATTCTTTATGCCACATTTGTTGCTAACTCTAGCTTTTATCGTTCTTTATGCCATACTTGTTCTCTTTGATGCCACACACTAACTCTAATGTTCTTTATACTCTAACATTCATATCCTCTTTAATGCCACACACACTAACTCTAGTGTCATCTTTACATTTACTAATGCCACTCGATCTATATGTCATAATGTCACCTTTGTTCTTTTACCTCAACTAGGTTTTCATGTTACATCTCATGCATATATAGGGTTCATAGGTTCTCAACCATCTCATAGTGCAATTGTACTCACAACATGCAACATTCACATTAACATCATCTCATTCACCCTAAAATACATGCAACAATACACATATGTATGCTCAATAAGTGACACATTAGACATAGGAAGAATTTCAAGGAGTTTGGAAAGCACCACCCACCACGTAGGCTTGCTAAGGTGCTCGGATTCAAATTTCACAATTTTTGGCAGCCTATTTCCTTGCCTGCGGCAAAACGAAGCCAAATTAGGCTTTTCGCTCATAACTTCGCATAGTCTTTTCGTAACGTCAAACCGAGCACACCAACGCGTCGGACCTGGCACGCCCCGGGACCAATCCCTTTGGCCGGCCTGGACACGTCGAACAGACGCCGAACGGACAGAGTCTCCCCTATCCGCCCAAGGCTCAACACATGTACAATTCAAACAAAGAGAATGCACAAGCGGAAACATACACAATGGCTTACACGAGGGTAAGCAATAGCCAAGAGTGAAAGAATGGAAGCTACACATCTACACAAGTACTATGATTCATTTTTTATCACATACATTGCATTCAACCTTTACATTCACGATTCTTTTACCATATACATGCTTTTCATCATTTCTTTTCACATCACATTTTCCTCAAAATAGAAGTTTACATTCTTTTCCTTTACATCTCAATTCATCAAATACAAAAGATGATATAAGGGTATGCTACTAGCAAAAGTATAAAACCCGACTCGGGCAGTCACTGTCTACGGCGCGATACCTTTACCGCGGTCGCTCGTCGGCTCACTCGGTTCTGGCTCTGTGGAAATAGTGGGGTGAGAACTACAATAAAGTTCCCAGTGGGTTCGGCCCCAATCTCACCGACATTCTCACTAGGTCTAACTCAGGCATAATAGAAAGGAATAAGCAGATAAGTAACCAACTGTACAAATGCAACTAATATGTCTGAACAAAGCTATCAATAAGGATGCTTAATATAAAACTCATGAAGAATGCAAGTTCTTTGATCTCTTGTTCAATCTCATGGCTAACCCGTGGGTTTCGCCGCATTAAGTCACCAACTCAAAATCCCAATTCGTCGGGGAAACTCCTACGACTCGATTGGGACCATCCTCTGGGGAACAGCACCAACCCAGTGATGACAAACTCTGGAGCGCATCACTCGAGGGGGAACTACCGCCCTCGAGCAAGGACTCATAGCGAGTATGATCCAATCCTTAACTCTACGGATGTCATGTTCAATCCGTTCCTTAACTATAAGAAAATTATGCACAAATGACCCTTAGCTCTAAGGTTGTATGCCATTGTGTCTCAATCTCAAGTTCTTTGTTTTCAATCATGTCATTACACTAACTCTAGTATTCTTTATGCCACATTTGTTGCTAACTCTAGCTTTTATCGTTCTTTATGCCATACTTGTTCTCTTTGATGCCACACACTAACTCTAATGTTCTTTATACTCTAACATTCATATCCTCTTTAATGCCACACACACTAACTCTAGTGTCATCTTTACACTTACTAATGCCACTCGATCTACATGTCATAGTGTCACCTTTGTTCTGTTACATCTCATGCATATATAGGTGTAATACACTGAACTTGAGCAAATTGCGAAGTTCGAGTATGAGGAATGATATGTGGATCTACCCTACATATTCTAAAGGGCTTGGACAAGTTTTTGTACAAGTTAGAGAGTGATTGGATGGCCAAAAGCAAGAAAGTGCATTGATCTGGCGAAATCAGCATTTTTCTGCATTGTGTGCCGGTACAGCCATCATTGTGTACCGGTACACAGTGGCAGAAACGTGGCAGCAAGGCTATTTTGATAATTTCACATCTTAACCCTTATTTACTTGAACCAGCACGACCCCAGGTGCTCAGTAGAGGTTGCTACAGATCAGAGAAAGCTTCTCCCACCTTCTCCACTTTCTCTCTCTAGGGTTCCTATCTCTACAAGTAAAATTCGCCGTCTCGCGCTGATTGGAAGACTTGAGGGAGATCTTTGGAACGTGGGGAGGAGGAGTTTTGCTGAGTTTTCTGTGAGGTTACCACCAGGGAAAGCTGAATTTCAGCTTTAGAGAGGTAATTAACTCGATTTCTCTCTAATTTACAGTTTAGTATTGAATTTTGACACATTTTGGTTTCGTTGCTTCCAACTGAACTAGAAGATGATTTCAGCAGTAAAGAGGAGTTATTTTGGCTGTGAATTACCCACTCTAGCTCAAAAAAAAGTTGCTTTAAAGCTTGATAAAGATAATTAGTGAATTATAACTCTATGTTGGAACTATACGCGGTTTAATCGCGTATTTGATGCAGTTTGGAATGATTTCTTCGCAGCAGGTTTTCGAATCACTTTGAGCTGAACTTGTGCTCTTGGAAGCTGGTTTGGAGGATATTTTAACCAAGGATAAGTAAGAATTTCAGTTAGAAAACTGAAATCGCAAGTTTCCGGCTATATTTATTAGTATTCGACGATTTTGACACCGTTTAGTGTTTGTTCGCAGCGAGAGTGCGACCAACCTTTGGATTACCTTCAGTTGGCATTGGGAAGCCCTTAGAGACTTAACTTGAGGTACTTTAGTAGCCCAAAACAGGGACTTAAATTTCTACTTTGCACTAAGTGCAAAAGTTGCCGATTTCGGATATTTTGATACTAGTTTCCAACCCGGGTTTAATGCTTTGTTTTCAGCAAGGTTGAGGCCTAGTGGAGCTGATTTTGGGACTTCTTTTGGACTGCTTGGAGCTTAGTAATAGGTGGGTCGGACCTAACCAGAGCAAGTGAAGCTCCCCTATGTTTTATATGTTACTACAGAATTGGTATAGTTGTGTGCTTTTGTGGTTGATATAGGACTTGAAACTCGTCACTATACTATAATGTTGATACAAAATTGAAATGAAATCTCTATGAAGTAGAGAACACTCATGCATAAAGTATTTAGGTTTATGTTTAATTCAGTTGAATAACTAATGGACAAGTTAATATGTTCCTATAAAGAAGAGAACAATGACCCTCTTTTGACTATAATGATAGTGCCATGATAGTGGGAAGCTTCTAATGCCATATGTAAATTAGCATTACTCTCACATGTTTACTGATCTAGTGGATACTAGCTATTGTCAATATTCGTTATATTAAAATTCCGATCAAAGGATCGAGAATGAAAACATTGCAAGTTAAAACGTGATGATTGAGACACATTGGACTATGGACTTTGCTTGCTTGCCATCGTGCTCATTCGCACACGCTTGTGAGGGTAGCTCCCTACAAGCCGGCACTCCGGAGTTGGCCTACGCGACAGTTGCTCGCCCGTGCGGGATTGAGTGCCGAAGTGGATTGCCACGGGGAGTGTATACTACCACGGGGCCATTAGGCGCGGCACAAGCCGGACTACCTTGGGTAGGTCCTTACGAATGAAATGTAAATTCTAAATGACAGTAATGAATGATTACCAGTTATAGTGTACGGTATTTACTTACACGTTCATACTTATGTTTATGTTATGTTCAGGCTTAAAGCAGTTGCTATACTTTTATTATTCAGATGATTCATTACTGTAGAAAGTATAATTACATGTTGCTTACATGTTCATTATTTGTTAGCATTGGAAATATATCATACAATTACTGCTTTTACTTTCATTCAGTACATTATGAGCCTAATGGTGTAATTCGCCGAGGCTGGCGGCTTACCCACTAGGAACTATTGTTAATAGTTCTCACGCCCTTTTTATGGTTGTTTTTACAGAGCCATTGACAGGAGAGGCTAGGGATCGTGGCAAGGGAGTCGCGTCTAGCTAGACACTGCTAGGGGCTTGCTAGTTGATCACCTTGCTACTCGAGCTACGGCCGAGGGTGATGTCCCTGTGTATAGAGAGACTGCCATTGTACATATTTTTGAGTAGCCTTTTATGTATATGAGTTTTTAGATCCAGAGATTATAGTTTTCTTACTTCTCTTTGATGTTGAGATTTTGGGTTGTATACTCTCTGTTCTTCTGTTGATGATATTATTGACTTGTACTTTGCTCTGATATCAGGATAGGATCTTCTATGTTTTCTTCCTATCGATTTGCTTCTTTGTAGACGTCTTATATACTGCAGGTGTATGGCGGGTGTGTGCATGTACCGGATATGCTTCCGCTGGTACCCGGGCTTGACAATAGGGTTCTTAGGTTCTCAACCATCTCATAGTGCAATTGTACTCACAACATGCAATATTCACATAAATATCATCTCATTCACCCTAGAATACATGTAATAATACACATATGTATGCTCAATAAGTGACACATTAGACATAGGAAGAATTTCAAGGAGTTTGGAAAGCACCACCCACCTCGTAGGCTTGCTAAGGTGCTCGGATTCAAATTTCACGATTTTTTGCCGCCTATTTTCTTGCCTGCGGCAAAACGAAGCCAAATTAGGCTTTTCGTTCATAACTTCGCATAGTCTTTTCGTAACGTCAAACCGAGCACACCAACGCGTTGGAAATACCCCCAATTAGGTTTCTAGAGGGTCAATTTGACTTTGGTACCCTCAGAAGCAAAAGTCCCAATTTGAGTGCCCTAGCTCCATCACATCTATAAAACCCTAGTTTTGATCTCTTAGGGAAACAAAAGAAAGCTTTAAATCATCTAGAGATTCCATTAAAATCATTCTTAGGTCATTTGGTTCTTATTCTAGGGTTTTACCATGAGAGGGGGCAAAGCTTACCTCAAAGCTTTCCCTTTTCTTGCACCAAGGAAGAAGAAGAAGAGGCTTGTTCCCTTCTTGGTCTTCTTCTCCTCCAAATCTCCCTCCTAGCTCCACCTCCTTGAGAGAGAGAGAGATTCCTAGAGAGAGAGAGAGAGCTCTCAAACATGTGTGTGTGTGTGGGGGGGAGAGAATGAGGAAACATGTCACGCCCCGGGACCGGCGGAGGCCCTCCCGGTAGCGTGCCCAGACCCGCCATATGTCTACACATATAAGGCGTCTACAATAAAAGCGGAAGTAAAAGCAAGAAATAGAACAAATAGAATAAATAGCAACTAATGATATCAGAGCGAGTAAAGTTCTATCATCTAAACCAGAGTAAAAGAAACATAACTAGACAATAAAAGTAGCCATAAAGTAGTACAATATCTGTCTCAAAGGTACACAAAAAGGGTGGTCTCTAGTACACTGGTACAGCTCTCAACCTCTTCAAAATAAAACATCGAGAGGTGGACCACATAGCGACTCGTCTCTCGTAGAAGAGCTAGCTCGAAGCCACGCCCTTCCCGCGGTCCCTAGCCTCTCCCGGCGTGGAAAGCTCTAAAAGAAAACATAAAACAGAGGGCGTGAGAACTATAATTTATAGTTCCCAGTGGGCAATTACTGACCTCAGCTCAGTGCACCACTAGGCCCCAAAAGGAACGGGTAAGTACTATAAGCAATAATGAGAATAATAATAACAAGAAACGGTTTGCATTTAAGAAAGCAAAATAAAATGCTAAACTACTATGTTGCACATAAGCAAGATGTCAAATGGTTGTACATCTACTATATTCAAATGAAGTATGTCCAAGCATGAATACTATATCCCAACATAGCGAGCAAGTAGGTAACATGATCTACTATGACAATGTACGAAGAATATGCTCTATCATGGTA
>NC_033644.1:4042069-4054268 GCF_001540865.1 Ananas comosus | reverse complement strand
GAGAGAAAGGGGTTGAGCTCCAAGCTCCCTCAAGCAAGCTCCTCTTCTTCTTCTCCTCCTTCTTCTTCTTCTCTCTCAAGAAGGTGTAGGGTGAGGGTGAGAAATGAGAAGGGAAGAGAGGGAAATGGCTAATAAGCCCATCTAGTGTAACAAAATCCGGGGAGGCCCCTCAAAAACTCAAATTTACATCAGCCCGAACTGAGCAGTTTTCGCCCAAAGGGACCGGTCTCTCCCCAGTAAGGACCGGTCTCTCGCTGCGAACCCGAAAAATCAATGTTCGGGAACCGGTCTCTCCCTGCGCGGGACCGGTCTCTCACTGCGTAGGCGCGCTCGGGGACCGGTCTCGCCTGCCAGGGACCGGTTGCCTCAAGGCTGCCGCAACACTGCTCACTGGGGGACCGGTCTCTCCTTTCAGGGACCGGTCCCCGAGAGTAAAAACTCTCAGGACTTGTCCAGAATTCTAGTTTTCGAACTTGTTAGGTCGGAAAACATTCTACAACCCTCCACCAAGTGTGGGAAAGCTCGAAATACATCCAAACACTTGAACCTCGCAATTTGCAAAGGTCGAGTGTGTTACAAAACAAGTCCTCATCCCTCACAACATAACCCCTCAAATGCATAAATGCATTTAAGCCCCTCAACTTTGATCTCATTGTACAGCCCTGACTGGGCATTTTTCGGGCACGGGGACCGGTCTCTCTAGCAAGGGACCGGTCCCCGAGAGCAGCCCCTCAGCTACGAAAAATGAGTCCGGTCCCTCCCTGATGGTACCGGTATCTTGGGGACCGGTCTCCCTAGCAAGGACCGGTTCCCGAGAGCTGCTCTCCAGGGACTTAGCCAAATTTTCCTCACTCTCAGATTTCACGCGTACGGGGACCGGTCTCTCCTTCAGGGACCGATTCCCGAGAGCTGGTTTTCCAGTACTTAGCCATTTCACCAATTTCACACCTACGGGGACCGGTCTCTCCCACCAGGGATCAGTCCCCGAGAGCTCAAAAACTGCAGTTGCAGATTTTTTTGATTTCTCCAGCTCTCGAAGATCCCCTATAATGCACTTTTGCTCTTTTTGACGCCTTCGGCCTTTCCGAAGCGTACCAACCTCGTACTTTGGTCATTTTGACTAAAGTTCGATATTCGTTTACCGAGATTTTGGTATATCACAGGACCGGTCCTTGGCTAGAGGGACCGGACCCCGTAGGTCCAAAAACTCCAGCATTTTAGGACTTAGCCAATTTTTCAGCTTTAACCCGTTTCTTCTCCGTTTTCGCTTGTTTTCGCTCCGTGGGTCTCTGATTCACTTCTAATCATACCGAGACCCCCAACACATGTTTTCGAGCGTGTTTTCATCATCTTTTCACCTACACTCATGCCGGATTTAGTTCATGGTCCAACATAGCCCTTCGAGTTCCGTTTTCGTGCCCGACGCGTCTCAAAAACACCCGAATACTCCCAGACTTCACCGGAACCGTTCTAATGGCTCTCCAAACTAACATACACCGTAACTTCACTACTTTAGAAGTTCGGTATGTTACGCCAAACCTCGTCAAATCCATTCAAATAGCCTTTTAAGCTACTTTCTACCAAAACTTCAGAATTTGTAGAAGTCCAGTGCACTATAATGAACATCAAAATTGTCATGCCATTTTAGAATTAATACAGAATGCTGAGAAAATAAGAAAAAAGTAGCAAGAAATATATGATAGCCATATAAATAAATTTTAAAACTAATAATAGTTAGTTTTAACTACCTAAATTATAAAAATCCAATTTCCATACATCCATGAGCCAACAACCTATATATTATGTTTAGTCTGCTGGTGCAACAAGATAATTTAACGAGTGTAGTACCCGCACTTCGCCGCGGACAATTTTAACTCTAATATTTAATTATAAATTTTATAACATATAAATAAAATATTTTGATATAATAGTTCACAAATGCTAAAATAAAAAAATTTTGTCAGCAATCCTAAAAAAAAAAAAAATTGCTTGAGTGTCATCTATTATTTCATAACAAATATAGAGAGATATTCTCTTTTCAGTTTTCACATAAACTGCATCTTAGCATTCATTTGATGTTGGCTGTATGATTGCAAGGAAATAAAAATTGTATAACAGTGCAACAAACAACAGCCAATAATTAGATAGTTTAACGCTAAATAAAATTATCACAAAGGACCATATCAAATATTTAACAGAGTCCTACATATTATTTTTTTTCCTTTTTCTTTCCTACAACTTATTGTTCTCTACAAATATTGAAAACTTTTAACACCAGAAAATCACAGGAGGTATGTTGCAAACTGATAGTATAAAAAAATATACATCTCATACCGATAGACATCAAAGTATTGCCTATATAAAAAAGACATGAGAATATAGTCATGAACCACAAAGTCTACAACCCATGAAATCAAGACCAGCAAAACAATAATTTTTGCCTGGAAAAGAGTATACGTCAGTAATTAATACCAAATTACAGAAGGGGAGAAAAAAAAGTTTAAACAGAAACATAAGAAACAGGTAATATAAAGCATAGATAAGAATACGATCAACCTTTGTTCCAAAGGCATTCAAAAAAGGCGTGGGGGGATTTAGTAACAGTTTATGTTAAATACATTGCCCAAAAATAAAAATAACCATACAAAGATGAAAGATTACTATAACCACGACGGCAGCATTGCCTATTAAATTAAAAAGTAAACTTGCATAAAAAAAAAAAACGGGATTTTGCATCTCGGTAGAACATATTGGAACAAAAACAGTAAGTAGACAGGCATCAAAAAAATATGTATATGCAAAACAATTCTTCGGTTAGTTAGCTCTATCCTAATTATACCACTCAAACTTGCAATTAGCATCTAGCAAGTAAGGATTGCTAGTCGTGGACAAAAAGCCTGATGTAGTAAGAGAATTCTTTCATTCACCATGAATCAATAATTTATACAAATTCGCAAGCATTAGATGATACGATTTAAAAATCAATGGCCAGAATGAAACTCAACAAAGAACTTAAAGAGCAAATGAAGCAATGCAACATTACCTAAGTTTTAGCATCGTCGACATGTTTCGTGCTCTCTCCCTTGCCTTCTTTGAACTTCCCTTCTCTATCCTATTTTTTCTTACTTCAATTTTTTCTTTTTACTGTGTTTTTACTTTGTTGTAGTTTCTCCCATCTCTTCTCATGTTACTTTTAAAAGTCGATGGTTGTTTACAATGGAGTATGTTTGGTTCTGCAGAAGAAAGGTATATAGGGCTTTTGCTAAGAATCTAACATATGAACTAAAAGATTTTGATAGTTAATACCAGAGGCTACAAAAGATTATCATAAATAATATCTAAACCCCGATAATAAAATGGGAGCATATGCTTTCCTATTCTTGAAAAAAGGCTCGAACCTCTAATCTACATTTTGAAGTGTAGATAAAGGTATCTAGGTTCTCAGCAAGTAGCAATAAATTTATTAAGAATGCATGGAAAGAATATTTATGAATTAAACAAACCTAATAAACAGTAGGAAGAATGAATGGCTATATATAGAAGAGGATATTAAGCAATTTCGTTTAAAGTTTGTTTCATTGAAGTAACTAATGCTACTTGGCTATTTGTCCTAGAAATAAGAACCCTAACCCTATATATGCATATGATTCTCCCTATAATATGCAGACCATCTTAAAAAGAGGAATTGGGACTTTATAAGGTAAGAAACAAATAGGAGGAGAAATAAATGTCGAACACATTTCTTTTAATTTCTATCATCAGAAACTTGAAGCGCAACTTTCGGTATTACACTGCTATACGGAAGCTACAACTGTGCTTGGGGAAAATATTCAAAATTTTCATGAAGTGCAAATATTGTATGTATGTATCAGAAATCCTCAAACTTTCTCCTGAGACAATGACAATAAGCTAGCATTTGCATTATATCGTGTATATTTGCATTTGTGTTCTTTCTTATAATATAACTGTAAGGAAAAAAAGGCAAAGAGACAAACCTCCTTTGGGACCTGTAGAAAAGATAGGAGAATATGAGGACTAT
Source organism: Ananas comosus (assembly GCF_001540865.1). Taxonomy (NCBI): domain Eukaryota; kingdom Viridiplantae; phylum Streptophyta; class Magnoliopsida; order Poales; family Bromeliaceae; genus Ananas; species Ananas comosus. Next base: position 4,050,229 of record NC_033644.1, on the reverse strand, counting down.
ACCCAACTCAACCTAAGAGAAAAATAAACCAACATCAAACTTGAAAAAGACAAGATCACGACAAGTGTATACAATTAATTAATAATTATGTACATATAATCCTTTCAAATATTATAATCCCAATTGTACTATTTAATTATGTACATATAAGAAATAATCTAATTCTTTCATATTGGATGACCTATTTATGGGCCAGTTGTACTATTTAACGCCTGGATCCGAGTTGGCCCTTCAATCCAGGCCTCAATACAGACCTACACCCAGGACGCTACGGACCCTTCCGCTTCAAGTGCTTAGTATGTAGTTTGGGTAGTTTGGGCGAGCTCCGCATGGGCGGATTCTAGCCCAGGCCTGTTTAAATACTTGACCGCAACATGGCTCGTTTGAAATCCGGGCCTCAGTATAGGACAAACGCTTGGATGCTTAGTCTTTACGGATTGGACGACCAGATCATTTATCTTAGGCCTGTTTTGACAACTGAAGTCCCAGATTTCAACCTGGCTAAAACATCTAGGACAAAATGTAGGCCCAAGCTGCGGCGTATACATTCTTCATTCTTCGGATCTGGCCCTCAGACCGGAAATCCAGACCTCAGGCTAGGCCCAACCCTAGGTACAAATCGTTTTTCATAATAGGGTCGACACCGCTAAATATAGTTTAAAATAAAATGGCAAAGTTCTTAAGTATGCAAAGAGGCTCCCAGCAAAATAGGCCCAGATTATGCCAATAATAAATGCCAATCTCTTTTTATTTTTTGGTTTATAGCATCGTTGCTCCAAAAGGCATCAAAAATACTAAAACTCCAAAAGATCATACGATAAAATACCCACTTGGTTAAAGACAAAAGAATTATATCTTCCAACAGAAACAAATTCCTATCATAATAAAGAGAACTTAAAAGAATAGAGGCCTGGAAAATACCACAATAGACAATAAACAATCAAAAGGAAAATAGAGGCTCAGGTAATATAACAATTCAACCAAGATCAACAACTTGGGGAAGAGATAGAAAACATAAGAAATGGTTGTCGAAGGATTAGGCCGTCCAAATCTCCGTTTCAATCCTTCCAAACCATTCCATAGTTCTTCGACATGTTTGCATATACAAATAAATTTAAAATTGAGATCTAAATATTTCCCCTAGCAAACTCCTCCTCAAAAGAGGAAGGATAACAAAAAAGAGGATAGCTTGATCCATAAAGGGTAAAAAGGAGCATCCATATTTAATCAATAATCACATATAATGTAGGAAATACATACAATTATATATGTTGAGCATCAAAGTTAATCATATCTCTCATCTGAATCATTTAAAAGAAGAATCCATCTACATAACAAAGTTGTGAGATCCACGAATTTTCCAACAAAAATAAATGTCTAATAATAACTAAGTTGAAACTGTTTAAGAAATGAAAACGAAGAGATTAAATTAAGACCTGAGATCCTTTCCTCCATTTCTCTTTTGGAATAGCAAAAATTTAAAATTTATTGTGGATCCAGATATGCTTCAAGCAAAACAAACTTTTCTACAGTAGATAGCCAAGGAAGATCGAAATCACACAATTCTATACTTTACTCTGTTTCTCAACAATTCATAACTAATAACACTAACTTTTCTTTCTATATCCCATATATAATCCTAACAACTACGTAAAAATTTCAACAAATCACATATAATCTTAACAATCTGAAAATCCTAATAATCTATCCATACAATCCTAACAATCAAATAAAAATTTTAATAATCCATGTATAATCCTAACAATCTTATTTTTTTTCTATTTTTCATATAATCCACATATAATTCTAACCATTTTTTTTTCTCTTTCTTATGTATAATCCCTACCAGTATAATATAAAATTATGAAAACGGTAAATCGTTCACCGTCGAAGACGGTAAATCATTCACTGTCTCTTAAAGACAGTGAACGAGACGGTGAATGATTCACTGCTTTAAAAAAAAAAATTTATCCTGACTTGGCAAAAGGAGGGTTATTTTGTCAAATTTTTTTTAGTAGGGTTACTTAGCCAATTATAATATTCTTTAGGGTTATTTGGAAAAAATATTCAAATTATAACCTAATTTTGCTTTATTAGGGTTTGTTGATCCTCTTAATTTCTGATGGTCGATTTCCTGAAGCAGTTGCATACCCTACTCTCCAACTTTTTTGGTTCATAATCGGGATCACATTTTGCGGATGTTTTAAATGTCTCAAATTTTATCTTCGAAGAGCTAAAGAGATGTAAGGACTGAGATTTTTGCAGTGTAGCTAAACTCTCAGTTGACGATGTTTTTGTGTGTAATTTAATTACAAAAGTACTCGTCAAGTTTCGGGCGAAAACGAGTTAAAACGGAAATTCTACGGGATTTCCAAGTTTCACTTAAAGTGAATAGTAACTCGATTTTCCGGAGAAGCCACGGTGTAAAGTTGGCTTCAGGCTCGTATCGGACTCCGTTCCTAGCGGTCCAATAGCTCGTTTCGACCGGTTCAGCTGTTCTGGAACTAATGGCGCTAATGGATTTTGAGTTTGACGCACGGATTTCGAGAAAATCCAAAAATACATGTTTTATATGTATTTTTGTGTTATTCATTCTGTTGGAATGAAATGTTGGATTTTGTCGTGAATCTGTGGTCGATCGAGATGAAACGAAATCGTACCTTTGTTGTCTCCGTCGTGCCGATCGCACTGGTGCGATCCGTTCGCAAAATCTGACGACGCATCTGCCGGAGATTGCAACCGTTGAGCGAGGAAAGGTCGGTGATTGGCAAAGACCGTAATTTCGCAAAAGTCGTACATTATGTAGTCGGTTTCGTCGTGAGAGTCGGCACGTGAGATGGGCATAGTCGTGTGTTTTACACACAGCAGCTGGGACGGACTTAGTTAAAAATATTGAGTTTTCGGTGGTCCTTTCCGCAATTTGAGTTTAATAAATATTATTGCGTGTCTCTCTTAAGGTGTTTGCTTACTGAAACCCTAACCCTAGCCCCTGGCCACCTCCATCCCTCATCCACTGCCTCGCTGCGCACGACCCAGGCGGCCGCCGACTGGCCCAGGTCGCCGCCGCTAGCCCCGACCGGCCAGCCGCCGCCGAAGCCATCTTCTTCCTCTCTCTCTCTCTCTCGTTCCTCTCTTCTCTTCTGCTCTCAGTCTCATCTCCATCTCTCCCTCTCTCGGTTGACCATGCCGAGCTGCCTTCGCTCCAGGCCAATTGCGGTGTTGCCCCTGTCCCCGGCGAGCCTCCGCGCTGACGCGCGCGCCTCCTCGCGCCCGCCGGCGGCGCGCGCTCCTTGCAAGCCCTGCTGGCCGGCTTTGCCAGGTAGCCAGCTCCCTCCCCGGCAGCTCGCCGCCCTGTGACCCCTTCAAGCAGCTTTCCCACGAGTTCGCAAACCTCCCCGCCGACGCCGCCGCCGTCGCGCGCCGTTGCTCTTGGCCTGCTGCGCGCGGTCCCCAAGCCCTATCGGAGCCCAGGCGCAGGCCTGTGTTGCGGCCTTTCGCAGGAGGCCGCCCCATCTTGGGCCACCCCGTGGCAAACCCTCCGGCCTCTGTCCGGACCGCGTCGTGTGCTGACGCCCCCGAAGCACTGCCGCCGGCCTACCGCCGTGACATCCATCCAACCTTGAACCGTGCCCTACTGGCGTGGTTTGGCGTTGTTACACCCGCTGGCCGGGTGTGGGTTTGTTTCAGGCGGCCTGCTTCAGTCGCCACTCTGATCATGAGCCACCATGCTCTTTCCTCCCCGCACCCATCCTGGCCCACCGCGCGCCGGCGCGCCGTGTCAGACCGAAGCCGCCGGAGCAAGCTTGCTTCCAGCCGCAAGCCCGAAATAGGTGTTTGTTGGTGTTTTGTTGTTCTGAGCGACCCGAAGCTCCCCCGATCTCTACGGAAGGGCATGGTATCGGGCAAATTGCTGATCATCGTGCTCCATAGATTCTGTGTGGGAAGATCTTCGTTCCGCTGTTTTCGTGTGTCGACCCCGTGGAAGCCTTTTTGGCTGCTGTTTCTGGATTGCCGTGTGTTGTTCGGCCGACTGAGGCTGTTCCGATGCCTCTCGGAGTGAGCCGGTGATTTGATGGTCAGTGCTGATGCATAGTGCTCACCTCACTTGGATCATATAGCCCGGTTAGCCTGTTTGGCAGCGATCTTTCTCTGGCTACTGCGCTACGCTGTTCCGCAGAACTTCGGGTTGCTCGCACGCTTCCACAGTGACCTGTTGCTCTCTAAGACCCATGAGAGAGCTGGCCGCGCACAGTCGGACTGTCATACGTGTCTTGCTTGGGAACTAGAGTCTCAGTTGTGAGAACGAGTCATAGAGTGCGCCCGATTTACATTAAAATAGGATTTATTGTAAACATAGGGCTTTTTGATGGCAATTGACACCCTTGTGCTCACTGTGTGCACGTGTTAAGAGTGTGTTTGACCTCTGGACTGTATGTCCATTGATCTCTGTAAGTTTTTGCAGAATTCAGAAAAGCCGGTTCGGCAGCGTTTTTCGACGAAAATTCGCCGAAAGAACGCGGATTCGTTCGAGATTTCTGCCCGAACTGCGTTTAGTAGCTTTGTTAGTTTCGCTAACTGTTGGCTGAAGTCACCAATCATTATTTTGTGTTCGGTGATGAGGGGTGAGCGACGGTGGTCCGTGTCGAAAATAGACCTTTCGGACCAGGATCGTCGATTATTCAGAGAAATAATCGTATATAGTTATCTTGTGTTTTGCTCAAAACATCAAATTGGGAGTGTTTTGGGGCAGCAGGTGACTTCGTTGACACGAGTCGGTGATTTCGGGACACTTAGTGGGTCCTAACTGCCGTCCCGGTTGGTTTCGGGACTCCGGCAGTTACCGGATAATCGGTATTGGGAAACCGATCTTCGTGTGAATCGTTTGTGGTTGGGATAACTGTATTATTAGTTGTTGGAATTAGATACTAACCCGTGACCCTCTATGAGGTCTATTGTCGACATTCTTTTGCAGTCAGAGATAGACGGACATCCTTAAGTGGGTACTTCGAATCGACCGTCGTTACAGTTGGTGCAGCGCTTAGGTGACGTTTCTTACCATTAGAATCTTCTGTTGTTACTATCGGCATAGTATATTAAGCCTTGCCACCTTGTTTATTCGTTATACGTCTACTCGTTGTTTGCCATGCTTTAGTAATCCTGAGTTAGAGTAGAGTAGTTCTATCTACATGGTATCTGTCCCTAGTTGGTCTTATTGTCAATTCAGTATACTGTTGACCTAGTTGGTGTCGTTGTTGCTTCCGTATCTGTTGACCTAGTGGTCTGTGTTCCATCAGTAAATCTCGTGATCTAGTTGTTTGGTTGCATTCAGCTACTTGTTGACACTAGTTGGGTCGATGTTCTTCATACCTTCGTACTAAGGGACCTTGTTGGTCAGTTTGGACTCTGTTGCCTTGCGCTCAGGCCAACATCATCGCTACTCTTGTTCATGTGTATTCGAATTGCGTTGATCGTGTTTAGGCTTTGTACGCCTTATGTTTGGCTTCGGCTAGCACTGGCTTTAGTCGGATATTCGTTTGAGCCATATCAGCATGATTTAGTCACAGCACGGTTATCTCTATAGCACCAGAGTTGGTTTGGCCACCAACAAGCGTGTACGTAATCCAGATAGTCTCGGTGTGAGCCATGAATAAGCCTTAGTGTCTGCTCTGTGACAGCAACGTTGAGGTCTGCGGACCAACATAGCAGAATCAGATTGGGTATATCTTGGACTATCGTCTGGTTTGACTATATAACTAGGTATAGCAGTGTCGTTGTATATTTTCAGTTCTTTCATTAGATGTCTTTGCTATATAGTTTGTTACGTTGCTATACATTTAGTTGTTCATTTACAGTAGTGGTAGTTGTACTTTCTTCATATACATGTCTCTTTCATTCAATTATTATGCCTACTGCTATTTACTGATCGTAATGTTGTTTAGCTCTTCCTACGCGTTCGAGTAATCACTCCCTCATCTGCTTGCGGTACATGGAGAGGGGACATGTGTTACATGTTCTCACCTCCCCCCACCAATTTTTTCAGGTATCTGCGCGTGATGAGAGTGAGAGCGAGATGTGAGATAATACGTAGCGGTCGATAGAGCTTCCGACCCAGGTTATTCGGTTTAGTTCTCTACCTTACTGTCCTGTTGATATAGCTCAGATAGTTTATATGGTTCGTTAGCTGATCTTTATGATTGTTTGAAGTTTGGTGATCTCGGGTTTTGGTAGATCTGTAGATGCCTTTCGTTATTTATGCATGTAAACTGAGGTTTGTGGATTGAATGTTGATTTTATGATATCGATTGTTCTTGTATTTACATAATCGTGCGTCTTCTACCCTCAAGTTAGTCTGATTATTCAAAATAGGTTTCCGTTGTGGAATCAGTTTTAAAAAAGGTTTTCCGAATGGTTTTTCATGATGAAGTGAATTAGAGTTCAAAAATAAAAGCTTCGTGGGGGGACAACTTTTAAATAGATGATTTGTGCTGTAATGTGCATTGCATCATCCAGCCGCTAAAAGTGCTAGAGGCATGATCATCTCTAAGATATGTTAGCTGTCATGAAAATGCATATCATAATGGTTGTTGATCGGTAATTGTACGATTCGTATTGAGATCCTGTTGAGTCGTGTACGGCGTGGCAAATCAAAGAGACTCTGTCCGAGTGGACAGAAGACCTTTGATTTGTGGCGGTCTGTACGTGCACGTGGGCGCAGATTGACAAAAATGTACATTTCGCGACTCTGAGTCTTTTAAAAATGTAATGGCTTTTAAATCGCCCGGGACGTGACAAAGCGAACGATCGGGGCAATAATTCCGCCTCCTTTGTGGGTCACGAAAGCTGCGGCATCTGGGATTTTGCGCAGGATGCGACAAGCTGCTTTGCCTGGTTTGTTGATGCGTGTTTCGGCTTCTTGAATCGACCTAAGTCTTGCTTGTGGAAGTGTGGAGTTGTTTTGCTGGTTGAGCTTAGAAAGGGTGTTTGAATGTGATATTGGCGGAAGTTGTAATTTTCAGAGATATAGTATAAGTATCCCCCCCCCCCCTTGCCTTTTCAATCTCCGTGGTTGAGGTTTTGCTTGGTTGAGCTTGAGACGGTGAATATTCACGCTTTTAAATTTTTTTTTTTATCCTGACTTGCGCAAAAGGATGTGTATTATTTGATCACAATACTTTTTAGTAGGCGTTAACTTATCCAATTTTATATTCTTTAGGGTTATTTGGAAAATATATTCAAATTATAACCTAATTTTGATCTTTATTGGGTTTGTTGATTTCGCTGCTCCTCTGCAAATTTCTGATGCCATTTCCTGAAGCATGCTGCATACCCTACTCTCCCAACTGTTCTGCGTTCAGAATCTGGGATCAATTTGCAGCATGTTTTAAAATGCTCTCCAATTTTTTCTTCAGAATAGCTAAAAGAAGACATCAGGGCCATTGATTTCGCCCTCCTCTGTGGAGCGCGAAAAGCTACGGAATCTGGATTTTTGGCGGATGTGAAGCTGCTTCTGCGTGCTTTGAGCGTGTTTCGCTTCTTGAATTCGACCAAAGTCTTGTGATGCGAGTGTGTGAGTGTTTTGCTCGTTGAGCTTAGAAGGTGTGTTGAATGTGATATTGGAGCGTTGGATTTTAGGAAATATAAGGTGAATCAATCGCTTTTAACTGCGTGGTTGAGAGTATTTTGGAACACTTTCCCCAAACCCCCCGCCCCCCCTTCGCGTGTTAGTTCTTTATGCTTTCAGTCTAGTGAAATTTGGGTCGGATACCACTATGAGTATAGTTTTATTGGAAAGTCACATTCTGAATTAAGGGGCCGCGTTTTGTGTTCGTGTTATCTTTTTAGATATCCACTAGCTAATCCAACGTCGAATGTGAAAATATAGTGGTTTTGGCTAAATACATTAGTAATCTATTGTTGGTAGAAGCTTAAATTTTACTTGTAATGCAGATTAATATCCAAAATGCCTAAATCCTATTCTTCTTGGGAGAGTAGTGTATCTCACATTAAATTATTGGGGTAATTTAACAGCTATCGTCATCTCTCTCTCCCACATTTGAGAACCTCCCGATCATCCTGTAAGTATTCCAGGTGGTTATATCCGACATTGTTCATAACCGACCATGAGTTGAAAAATCCTGAGGTTAGGAATTGGCAATAGAC
>NC_033644.1:4032622-4042044 GCF_001540865.1 Ananas comosus | reverse complement strand
CACACACACACACACACACACTCAAGCACAGAGACAACAAATATACACAACACACACATATATATGTACATATGTACAGCACACATACTAATATATATGTACATACACACACACACCACACCACACACACACACACACACATATAATAATATATATATATATATATAGAGAGAGAGAGAGAGAGAGATATAGAGAGAGAGAGAGAGAGAGAGAGAGAGAGAGTATGTCTCCTGTACTTTCGAAACTATGGAGGCTTCCCTGCTTGTAAGTTGTTTTCGATGATAGGACATCCGATTTGACGATCGGCTCCGTTAGGTATAATCTACGTTATTGGAACTATCTAGAAACCAAATTTTATAATTTTTTGACATCATTTACTAAGCAATCATAGGGTCTCAAAAATGACTATTTTAACAGCCGATGTGGCACGTTTTTAAGTTCAACGGTGTAGTCGTATCCAAATTACATGAAAATTTAATAGAAAATTCTACTTAACATCAAGAGTAAGAATAATACATCCGATTTGACATTTGAGTCCTTTATCACTATTTTTATGAGATTTTTATTTTTAGCCGTTCATTTTGGGGCTACTCGTTCACTAGGCAAACGAAGTCAAAAAATTATAAAATTTGGTTTCTAGATAGTTCCAATGGCGCAAATCATGTCTAACGGAACCGATCGCTGAATCGGATGTCCCATCATCATCGAAAACAACTTACAAGCACGGAGGCCTCTTTACTTTCGAAAGCATAGGAGCCTAGCATGCTCTCTCTCTCTCTCTCTCTCTCTCTCTCTATATATATATATATATATATATATATATATATATATAGGCTAGGGCTACTATACTCTTATGAGTATAGAGCCCTTCATACTCATAAGTTGTTTTCAATGATGGTGCTTCCGAATCGACGATCCACTTCGTTAAATATGATCTAGAGTATTTGAAACTCCTAGAAAATAAATTTCGTAAGTTTTCGAAATTATAATAAAGTTCATCAAGCAAGTATAAAATGAACGGTCAAAATCGAACGATGTCTTAAAAATGGATGATCGGATCCTTCAATTTAAGATCAGAGTTATTGATCTTTATCTGTGTAGTGAATGGAATTTTCTATCAAAAATTCAACCGATTTCGATTCTTTTACACTGTTAGACTAGCAAATATCCTATACCGACCGTTAAAAATTGTCAATTTTGTGACATTTGATCGTAAGGTAAATGACGTCGAAAAATTATAAAATTTGATTTCTAGACGTTTTAAATGCTCTAGATAATGTTTAACGGTGTGGATCGTCAATTCGGAAGCTCTATAATCGAAAACAACTTATGAGTACGAGAGTGATCATACTCATAAGAGTATAGTAGCCGGACTCTCTATATATATATATATATATATAGAGTTATATTTTCACGCTTTGCGACCGCCATTTTGGTTGGTCCGGACACGCACATAGACCGCCGAACGGATAGAGCCTCTCCTGTCCGCTCAAGGCATAAAACAACATTATGTACATAGAGTTGTGCTCAGGAAAAACAACAACATACATGAATTGCACGAGGGCAATTTTACAAGAGCGAGAGATATTACTTAGCTATTGCAACTAAAACATATAAGCTTCACATACATCAACCCAAAAATATATCATTTCCATACATGTTACTCACATACATATCACAATGACATATATATTATCATCTCCCAAAGTGAAGCCTCTATGTGTCTCTCATAATATACAAGTACCTTTCTAATATATAGGGTGATCTAATACACATGGAAGTTCACTACTTAGGGCGCAATGCCCTTGTCACGATCCTCGACCGCTCCGCTCGTGCTAGGCTCTGCAAAACAAGGAGGTGAGAACTAAAAGAAGTTTCCAGTGGGTTCGATCGCTGACCCCGCCTATTTTCCCACTAGGTCTAATCAGGCATACGTAGTAAGAAGAAATAAATAGTAATAAGCAACTGATGCAACTACTATGCCTCTACAATATGAAATTGGGTAAACAATAGATAATACTATGTTCATGAAGCTTACCAACTTTCTACCTTTTAACTCAATCATTCCGGCTCACCTGAAGGTCGAGCCCACTCACATACCAAGGCCCACGGAGAGATAGCCGCTCAACCAATCTAGGGCAGTCTGTGGGGAGATAATCGCTCAACCCATGTGTGACAACTCCGGAGTTCACTGCTTGTGGTGTCACGACCACCAACAAGCCAGACAGACTATGTGTAAGTACGGTCCAGTCCTCTCATCTTGATGACACCCTACAAACCAGGGTAACAAAAGTAACAACATACGGGGATCTACCAATCTCTAGCAACTAACTCAACAAAGTGCTGCCAAACACAACTAGTCATGAGATGTCACAAGTTTATGTCACCAATGTTCCAATGTTTTCTAAGTTCACAGTCTAGTTCTTTGCATTTCATAGGGTTCCAAATGTCCAACGACTCAATCCTCATGCGTCCAAGTACCGAGTTCTCAATACAACTTGTCCAACCTTACTTTAGGAAGCATGCAAGGAAATTGAAAGCTCAAACATCATATTAACGCTAAATGCATAGAGTTTCACAAGTATACATTTATGACCAAAATGGCTACATAGACATAGAAATTCAACTGTTCCGGATAGTACTAGCCACCTCGATTCGATGCCAATTGCAAGGAGATCTGAGCAATTTAGCTTCCGATGCCGATTCAGCACTTTTTGGCACAAACAAATGAAATCCCTTGATTTCGGCTCGATTTCCTCAATCGACCATCGAAACATCGCTACTCTTCGAATCGAAGTTACTTGGCGTTCTTCTACAGCCTTCAATTAAAGAATTGCTGGATCAATTTAGATCAAAATCCTACAAATCCAAAAGCCCCTTTTGGAAACCCTAGAAACCCATTTTTCTCAAAATAACCCCAAAATCCTTGTGATTCATACAATATCTAAGTTAGAATCATGTAGGGGTTCCAAATATCTCGTTTTCGAAGGATTTACATAAAAACCCTAGCTTAAAATCTCAAAATCTCACCTTTGGCACCTTGCCTGCACAAGTTTCCTTGCACAAGAGCTTGCTTCACCCCTAAGCAAGCTTTTTCTCCTCCAAACTTCACTTGTTGGAGAGATACTAAGGAGAGAGAGAAGCTAGAGATTGAGGGAGAGGGTTAGAGAGAAAGAGAAAGGGTTTTCTCTTTTGTTGTGTGGGAGAGAATGAGAGAAAGAGAGAGTTAGAGCTTATTCTTAAGCCCTCCCCAAACAATTACAACTTAATCCCTTTCATTCATGACATTTCAACTCAACCCACAATTTTTTTTTTGTTTTCTCGCAGCTAGGGTCCAGAACCCGAGAGCAAAAATAGCCCAAATGCATTGAAATATCAGGTTTTGCTCTCCTGGGTCCCAAACTCTCTTTTAATTGCTCCAAAACCTCCAGAACGTTACATGGACCTCTCCAAACCATCCCCTCACCACACTTTGGCCAATTTGGTCAAAGTTCGGTACAACGCACTAGGGATTCGTTATTATATATATATATATATATATAGAGTTGAGCTAGAATACTATCGGTAGCAAACTGGCTCCGTTGTCACCCATTTGTTTTCGATGATGTTGCCTCCAAATCGATAATCGGTACCGTTGAATATGATCTATACCACTTAAAGTATCTAGAAATCAAATTTCATGCTTTTCCGATATTGTTCTCTTATCCATCAAGTGGGCGTAAAAATGAACAGGAAATGATATTCTTAAAAATTGATGATGGGAATTTTTGTATAAAGATCGAGAGTAAAATCTTATTCTAAAAGTTTAAAGAATTTCTAACGAAAGTTCATTGATTTGTGATAGTGTTACACCGGTTAAAGCTAGAGAAAAAGTCACATAATCTACCATTAAAATTACAAATTTTAACCTTTGATCATTGGTCAATGAATCGAAAGATTATAATTTTGGTTTCAGATACTTCAGTGTATAGATCCTGTTCAAACGGTGTAGATCGGTCAATTAAGGCTCTAGCATGAAACAAGATTGGGTGCACGGAGCCGTTTGCTCTGATACATTCTAGTCACTCTATATTAATATATATATTATTAGTGAGGCTACTATGATTTTGGAAGCACGGAGCCGTTTCGGTGTTCTAGGTACTTTGATGTTGGACTTTTCGAATCAGTTCGATGGTTCATGAACTTGATCTAGAGTAGTTGAGTACTTTAGAAATAAATTTTGCAATTTTTCGATCATTTGTAGTGACGTAGGGGTCAAATAAACGGCCTAAAAAAAAAATTTAAAACATGATAATTATGAAATTAATATTATAGATCAAAGATTCGATTGTTTATATAGTATTAAGAATTTTTTCTATCAAAAAAATTTATGTGATTTGGATATTTGTACACGTGAAACTGCAAACGGCTCACCGGCCTTAAAATTATTTGATTTGATCCTTCGCTCTTGGAAAGATATGCGAAAAACATCATAAAATTTATGTTTTCTAAAGTAACTTAATACTTTAGTTCAAGTTTAACGGAGCCGATCGGAAATGATTCGAAAGTCGAGAAACATCGAAAAATGACTGAAGACGGAAGGCTCCGTGCGATTCAGAAGATAGTAGTCACTCGAATATTACATATATGTAATATTACATATATGTGAATACATGTATATTGTATAAATGATTGTACATATGTTATACATATGTATACAATGCTATAATATTATGTACATATTAATAATGTATTATATATTATATATATATATATATATAGATTGAGTCTTGGGTGGTTGGTTGAATAGATATAATCTAAACGAGCATAAAAATGATCAAGAATAGATCTACAGGTAAAAAGTTTACAATCACCAGTGCTTGGTGTTTTACAAACCATGGCCGATACTAATATATATAAGTTATATATATATATATATATAATATATTTATGTATAGTGTCCGGCTGGGAAACTATGGATAGACAATGGGTTCGGTGATATCGAGTTTTCAAGTGGGAGATTTAACCCTTTCATTATTTTTACCGGTTAGATTATATATTCACAGCATCCACTAACTAGGAGGTCATCACATCATCGTAACGGTAATTTCGCAAACCAAAGGCTAAAAACTAATGTTGACATAGGCTTTGCTGCTATGATGGCTCATTCAACCTTAGTTCTATTATATATTATATATATATATATATATATATATTATATATATATTATATATATTATATATTATATATATATATATAGTACGTTTCCTATACTTAAAAGTACGGGGCTACATAATGGTAAGTGTTTTTGATGATGGAGCTCCGATTCAGTGATGGATCTGTTGAGGCATAATTTTTGCTATATAAAATATTTAGAAATCATTTATATTTTTCGACTCATTTACTAGTGTCAAAGAGTCTCAAAAATAACTATTTTAACGGCCAATATGGCACATTTTTAAATTTAACGGTGTAGAAATATTCAAATTACATGAAACTTTAATAGAAAATTCTACTTAACATCAAGAGCAAGAATAATACTTTCGATTTGAAATTTGAATCTTTTATTGCTATTTTTTGTGAGATTTTTATTTTCAGTCGTTCATTTTAAGCCTACTCATTTACTAGGCAAATAAAGTAAAAAAATTATGAAATTTGGTTTTTAATTAGTTACAATACCGTAGATCATGTCTAACGGAGCCGATCGCCGAATCGGATGCCCCATCATCGAAAACAACTTACAAGCACGGAGGCCTCCGTACTTTCGAAAGCATAGGAGCCTAGCTCTCCCCCCCTCTCTCTCTCTCTCTCTATATATATATATATATAGTTGTATACGTAGTATATATGTATGTAGTATGTATTACTATTAATAGCATGAAACCCTCTTTGCTACTAAGTTGTTTTTGATCATGGGACTTCGGACTTGACGATTGGCTCTATTAGACATAATCTACGCTATTGGAACTATCTACAAACTGAATTTCATAATTTTTCGACATCATTTACCTATCACACCAGTAGTCTTGAAATGAACTGCTGAAAATAAAAATCTCATAAAAAGAAATGATGAAAGACTTAAATTTTAGGTCAGAAGTACTGATCTTGCTAAATAGTGAAAAGAATTTGCTATCAAAATTTCATTGGATTTGGATTGTTCTACATTGTTAAACTCACAAATGCATCATATCATACTTATATTTGTCAATTTTGAGACCTTTCCATAGTTGTTTATGAGTTCATTTCGAGACTCCTTGTTTGATAGATAAATGATGTCATAAAATTATGAATTCATTTTTATATAGTTCCAACATCGTAGATCATGTCCAGCGGAGTCGATCGTCAATTCAAATATCCCATCATCGAAAACAACTTAGTGACACGAAGGGCTCCTTGGTATTAAAAGTATTATAACCTCTCTTTTTCTCTACACACAAGCCTTGTCACGCCCCGGATTACACGTTCCCCGGGCACGCCGACAAATCCGCCATATACAAAGGAATTTTTCCTGTATACGAAGCGATAGCAGTACCTGTAAATCATACAATACTACAAACAGTAGTATAGAGCTGCTAGAGTAAACAGAAGTTAAACAAACGGAGTTCTATATACATAGTCCAATACCAAAAACACAGAGCTACTCGCACTGGCGAGTTAAGTATACTATGTACATGAACTCAAAACAAAACATTTACCTGCAGTAGGGGCACCTCTAGCTCGGCACGTCTGGTAGGGCTCTAACTCGTGACGCCCTTGCCTCGATCCTGATCTGCGGCAGCAACAGCCGACGACGATGGCTCTGCAAAAATAGGGGTAACAACAGGGCGTGAGAATTACTGTAAAAACAAGTAGTCCTCAGTGGGTGCCGCCCAAAACAACATCGGTCCACCCACTAAGTCTACAGAAGGGAGCAATGGTAAAAGTAAAATGCTGGAATGAACTCTACAGCTACTAGTCACTACACCATCCTGCTCTATGCTAACCAACTGTAGGAAATGTCAAAACTGATCCAATCCAATCGGGACTGTAAACATACCCGTCCCGGGGACTGTGAATACACCCGTCCCTGCCCAGTTGCGACTATCTAGCTACCTCCACACTAACTGGTCAGTGGAGAGCAAGTCCAACCGGTATGAGCAACACGAACGCGAAAGCACAAAGCCCGTCTCCGGAGTGGCACTCGTGGGCGCTACCCAACCGAGTATGCAGCGTATCTCTGTCGAGCTCAAACAAGCTCTGAGAAGCCAAAGTCAAGTAACCGACTCTAACTGGTCTAACAACCAACCGTTCACGTGCCTTCGGCACAATCTGTCGCCACAAAGGCTATCCGGGTCCACCGTCAATCCTGACGGCACCCAACAGTTCGGAACAGCCCAAACGACCCTGTAAAAATCCACTCGACGTACCAGCACGAGTGTAAATGTATGCTAAACTACCTGGAGTACTCGTCTCGAGGATACTGCGACAGTACAATTTTATAACGGCTCCTAGAGCTAAATCAGGCAGTTTAAACAAGTGACAGGTCCAAATCGCAGGTTTTCTCCTAATTCAAATTCCAAGTCCAACATGTATAAACTACTCAATTTATTACCACATGCTCCAAATTCAGATTTGCAATCTATAACATAATCCATAAATTCGATCTAGAATAGACTATACCAAAAATCGAGATTTATACATGTCGACGATTAGAACTTAGGAGTAAAAACCGATGTAACCCACCTCAAAAGCTAATCGCTGGCAGCGAAGGACTCCCACTGGTGTAGAGCGACCTCCTGGATCAACCGAAATCCGCCGAGTCTAGAATCGAGCTAACTTTACGCTCTACACAACACAAGTCACCATTTCAGTCCAGAAATTGCAGCAGTGAGGTACAACAGGGATTCGGCTAGGCTAACCTTCACCAAATCCAGTAAGTAAGGGCTTTGTGGATTCCTCTTGAAGTCCCGAATCCAGCGAACCAAGTCTCGTCAAAATCCGACACCTCTACGTCGTGTACGAGCTGAAATACCAACAGTCGACGGCGAATTTCAGCAAAACAGCATCCTTGAGCTCGAAGAAGAAGAAACTAGCCAAAACGAAGGAAGTGCTAGATAACCAACCTCGACACGACTAGCACTGGTGCGACGTCACAAACGGCGAAAATCCGCGCTTGCCCGGCCTCCTTGCGATGCAACGGCGGCAACCGTATCCTCGAACGGCTCCGCGGCGCGACGTTGGCGACGAAAGCTCCAACCGAGCTCTTCCTCAAACGAGCCTAGAGAGAGAAGAGAAGAAGTAAAAATTCTCTCTCTCAGCTGAACACAATCCTATATAGAGAGAGGGAGAGTCGGTGATACAAACGAGGGATAAAATTACCCATTTAGCCCTCTACCTACCCTCTTGTACCGGTACACGGGCTCCTGTACCGGTACAAGAGCCAACCCGAGAGCAAACTGCGCATCTTCGCTGGTTGTACCGGTACAGCCACGCTGGTTGTACCGGTACAGCAAGCAGAGAAATCTGCTGTTTTGCAGATTTCTTCGCTTTAAGCTGCCCTCGCGTCGCACGGAGTCCGTTTTGCGTCTATTTGACGCCAACGCGACTCGGACTTGTCCTGACACTCTCCAGAGCTGCCGATAAGCCTCCACAGCTGTACACCAGGGATCTCACAAGCCTAGCTCTCTCTCTCTCTCTTTCTATATATATAGAGTCCGGCTACTATGTTATCAATAGCACCAAGCTCTTGGTGCTACCAAGTTTTCCGCCATTAGATCTACCCTTTTGACCATTTTCACCCGTTAGATCATACTATTCAATCAACCACCCACTCAATCCTAGGGGACCACTATCATCCTGACCGCACATCCCTCAATCAAAGGGCCGAAAACCTAATAGATGGAAAATACTTTAAACTAAATAGATCAAGGTCAAAATATTAATTAATGAATGGCTATCCTCAAATTTAAGATAGGAATCTTAAATTTGAACAATCTTAAATTTAAGATAGGAATCTTCCCCATCAAGTGAACACAAAAATGAATGGCTGAAAATGAATATCCTCTAAAAAGTGATGACAGGAATCTTGTAATCAAGATCGAGAGTATAGATCTTGTTCTAAATTGTTTAAAAAATTTTCTAACCAAAATTCAATTGATTTGGATATCTTTACACCGCTAAACGAGAAAACGCCTTATATTGACCATTAAAATTACAAATTTTAAAACCCTTTGATCATTAGGTCAATAATGTCGAAAAAATTTGAAATTTAGTTTCTAGATACTTAAGTGGTATAGATAATATTCAACGGTGCTGATCTTCGATTTGGATGCTTCATCATCGAAAATAAATGGGTAGCAACGGAGCTTGTTTGCTACTGATAGTATTCCAGCTCAACTCTCTCTCTCTCTCTCTCTCTCTCTCTCTCTCTATATATATATATATATATATATATATATATATAT
>NC_033644.1:4003037-4031900 GCF_001540865.1 Ananas comosus | reverse complement strand
ATTGTCAATTTGGAAGCTACATCATTGAAAACAACTTGGTAGCATGGAGGCCTTCGTGCTACTGATAGTATACCAGCCTAGCTCTATATATATATATATATATATATATGGAGTCTGGCTACAATGCTATCGATAAAACCAAGCACTTGGTGCTATCAAAGTTTTCTGTCGTTAGATCAACCCTTTTGACCATTTTCATCCGTCATTGGTGCTATTAATAGTATTCTAGCCTAGTTCTATATATATATATATATATATATATATATCTAGAGTCAGGCTGGTGTGCTATTACTAGCACAGCCTTACTCGTGCTAGTGAGTTTTTTACCATTGGATCACTTTGAGATCTGCGCTGTGACTTAAAGGAGGATTAATGAAAAAACATCCGTTAAGTCGTGCGCTCTCTCTCTTCGTGCGCTCTCTTCCATCTCTCCCCATCTTACTCTCTTTCTCTTTCGTGTTTTCTCTTTCTCCCCCTCTCTCACACTCCTCACTGCCCACCTCTGAACCTTGCCGCACCCCCCGCCCGCACTCCCTGCGGTCACTTTTTTCCCTCTGTACGGAAAGGCCCACACCCCGCGCGCTCCGCATCGCCCCTCTCTCTCAAACGAGGTATGCCCCTTTTTTTTTTCCTGATTTGTTTTTATATATATATTTTTTGTTTTTGCAACCCAAAAATTCGATCTACAAATTTTTTTCAGATGTTGTATAAGACTTTTTTGAATTCAATTTATTTGGTTATCACAGTTTTTCGAAATAGCATTTTTTTTTATTTATTTATCTTTAAGAAAATCTGAAAATTTGAAAAAAATTTAGATTTGTTTGTTTGATTTCTAAACGAGATCATTCATAAAAATTTTAAAATTTCTTTAGATATTGTATTAGACTTTTTTGAATTGCAGTTTTTTTGGTTATCACAGTTTTTCGAAATAGCATTTTGTGGGCCTTTTCGTACAGAGAAGGAGAGGAGCAGCCGCAGGGACCGCGGGCAGGGGGTGTGGTAAGGTTTAGAGACGGGCAGTAAGGGGTGTAGGAGAGGGGGAGATAAAAAGAGAGAGAGATAGAAAACACGGAGAGAGAGTAAGATAGGGAGAGATGGGAGAGAGTGCACGAAAAGAGAGAGAGCGCACAACTTAGCGGATGTTTTTCCGTTAATCCTCCTTTAAGTCACAGCACGGATCTCAAAGTGATCCAATGGTAAAAAACTCACTAGCATGAGTTCGGCTGTGCTATTAATAGCACACCAGCCTGACTCTATATATGTATATGTATATGTATATGTATATGTATACACCAGCCTGACTCTATATATAGAGTTAGGATGGTATACTATCGATAGCACTGATGCCTCCGTGCTATCAAGTTGTTTTCAATGATGCGGTTTCCAAATTGACGATCGGCTCCGTTAGACTTGATCTACACTATTAAAAGTATTTGGAAACTAAATTTCATAATTTTTTGACATTATTTGGCTAGTAATCAAAAGGTCTCAAAATAGATAATTTAATGGCGATGTGATGCATTTGTGAATTTAGTGGCGTAAAGCAATCCAAATTTGATGAAATTTTTATAGAAAATTCTTTTCACTATTTAGAGTAAGATCAATACTTCTGATCTTAAATTCAAGTATTTTATCATCATTTTTTATGAGATTTTTATTTTCAGCCGTTCATTTTTAGACTACTCGTTTGATAGGTAACTGATGTCGAAAAGTTATGAAATTTTGTTTCCAAATACTTTCAATAGTGTAGATCAAGCCTAACGGAGCTGATCGTCGATTTGGAAGCTACATAATTGAAAACAACTTGGTAGCACAGAGGCCTCCGTGTTACCGATAGTATACCAGCCTGGCTCTCTCTCTCTCTCTCTATATATAATTAAGTTGAGTGTATATAGCGGACTCTCTTCTCTCTGTCTCTTCTCTTCTTCTATTATATATATGTATATTATATAGAATGATGGGTGGTTGTTCTACTATGTTGGAAGCAGAAGTCTTCGTGCCTTCAGATGATTTTCGATGTTTGCGCTTTCGAATCGTGATCGCTCTTAAAACTTGATCTAGAGTATTATGGAGTACCTGAAAATAATTGTATTATTTTTCATATATTTGCTGTAGTGAATGAATGGGTTCCAAATCAACAATTTCAATGGCACGTTAGTGAGCCGTTTGCAAGTTTAACGGTGTAGAAATATCCAAATCACGTGAAATTTTGATAGAAAATTCTTTATACTATATAAAACAAGATCAATATCTTTGATTTAAAATTTTAATGTCATATTATTACATTTTGTAAGATTTTTATTTTCAGCCGTTGATTTTGAGCCCCTTCGTTCACTAGGCAAATGATATCGTAAAATCATAAAATTTATTTTCTAGGTACTTCAAATACTCTAGATCAAGTTTAACGGAGCCGATCGATGATTCGAAAGCCGCAACATCGAAAACGAGCTGGAAGCACGGAAGGCTTCGTGCTTCCGATAGCATAGTAGCCTCACTCTATATATATATATAGTTGGGCTAGAATACTATTGATAGCAAAACGCTTTTTTTGCTACCAAGTTTTTAGCCTTTGGATCAACTCCTTTCATCATTTCTAACCATTGGATTAAATATTATAACCTAGTGGGGACCACTCAACCCTAGGGGGACCACTCAACCCTAACTAACTAATATCATCCTAACCCTACAATTTCTCATCGAAGGGTTAAAAACTTGATGGCAAAAAGCATCTTTTGCTATCAATAGTATTCCAGCCTAATTCTATATATATATATATAGCAGGACTGCTGTGCTCTTAGGAGCACGGAGGCCTCCGTGCTACTGAGTTGTTTTCGATGATGGAATTTTCGAATTGACGATCGGCTTCTTTAGATTTGATCTGGCATATTTGAAGTTTCTAGAAAATAATTTTTGCTATTTTTCGATATCATTTACCTAGTGATCGAAAGGGTCAAAATCAATATTTTTTAATGGTTGATGTCTACCGTTTTCAAGTTTAACGGTGTAGAAGTATTCAAATCAGATGAAATTTTGATACAAAATTCTTTATACTATCTACAACAGGATCAATATCTCTGATTGAAAATTTTAGTGCTTTATCATCACTTTTTATAGAATTTTTATTTTTAGCCGTTGATGTTAAATCCTTTCGATATATAGGTAAATGATATCAAAAAATTGCAAAAATTATTTTCTAGGAACTTCAAATACGCTTGCTCAAGTCTAACGGAGTCAATCGTCGATTCGAAAATTCCATTATCGAAAACGGCTCAGGAGCACGGAGGCCTCCGTGCTCCTAAGAGCACAGCAGTTCTGCTCTCTCTCTCTCTCTCTATATATGTATGTATATATAAATATATACGAGTTCGGCTATTATGCTATTAATAATAGCACGAAGTGCTTGGTGCTACTAAGTTTTCCGTCGTTAGATTTACTCCTTTGACCGTTTCCACCCGTTAGATCATACTATTAAATTGGTGCTTTTAAAAGCATAGGAGCTCAATTCCATATATATGTATATAAGTATGTACGTATGTATATGTATCAGTGCTTCTAGGGGCGTGCCTCAGCCCCTAGGCGTGAGGTGCGAGTCTCAGTGCCTTAGTGAGGCACGCGTCTCAGATGCGTCTCGTTATATTTACGCTTAATGTGTCTAGGGTTTGGGTTTTCGGGTTTTGAGTTTCTTCAATATATTCTAATATGTTAAGAAATTTTTTAAAAAAATTCCTTTTTCGAACGTGTTCTTTCCCTTTTCTCTTAGTTGTTCTCTCTTCCACCTCCCAATGGCAATAACTAGCAGCGGCAAGAAGTAAGAAGCAAGAAGTAAGAAGCAAGAAGCAAGCACTTTTAAATTGAAACATAATTTTTTATTTTTAGGTTGAGAACATTTATGCATCCGGTTTCTTAACTTTTTTATGGTTATTTTGTTTTTTATAGCTATTTTAGAATTTTTTAACATAAAACATCTATTTAAAATGGACTTATTAAGAGTGTTTTATTTTTATTAGATATGCACCTTAGCTTCTTGAGGCACGTGCCTTGCGGTGCACCTCGCGCCTAGGCTCCATAAGGGCTTTATGCCTTTTTGCGCCTTGCACTTTTGTCAAACGGACTTTTTTATAAAATGACCCTCCAAAAATTTGCAATTTGGAAAATAATCCTCTCAAAATTTTAATTGGAAAACTAACCCTCCTTTCGCCACGTGGATGCCTGGACAGAAATTTCTTATGAAGATGGTGAATCGTTCACCGCCTTTAGTAAAGCGGTGAACAATTCACCGCCTTTGTAATATAAATTGTGAAGGCGAATGTGTGAACCATTCACCGCCTTTAGTGCAAAATCCTGAAACCCGCCAAAATTTGTTGAAGTCCTGGAGTTTCCTGTCTTATCTGTGTTTATGCACCAACTCCAGGACTTAGACAAATTTTGGCGGGTTTCGGGGTTTTGCACTAAAGGCGGTGAATGGTTCACCGCCTTTAGTGCAAACAAACCAGACCCCTTTTTTTAGCTAGTTTTTAACAACAATTTGTACAAGTTTGAAGTAAAAAATTTCACGAGAATAAAGATTTCAACAAGAAACACAACAAGACAAGTGGAACAACAAGAAACAACCAGTAGCATAGGAATATCAACAAAAACACAGAAAGATATACAAATATGAACTAAATAAAGAGGTATATAATATTATACAATGTGTTCGATCTAAATTATATAAATGTCAATCTCTCGATCTTCCTTTCCCTCGATGTCCTCGTGCACGCCCACGTCCACGTCTACGGCCACGATCAACATCGAGCTCAGCAGGAGGAACATTATCAAGTAGCTTGATACCGACCATCTGATTGAGATCTGTGATAATGGTGCCCTCAGGAGGCTCCGCAATGGAAATGTCGAAGGGGCGGCGGGCACAACTCCAGCGTCAGTAGGAGATGGAGATCGTGCACCCGTTGGCTCGATGTCGAATATGACCCAATAGGAGATGGTGACTGTCGCATTTGATGACCCGATGTCGAGGTATGACCAAAATTTCAACCAATATCCGTGACAACAGGTATGGCAGGAACATGCTCCAGTACCAACTTAATATGGGCATAGATGCCCGTTAAAAACTCCAGCATCGTATGGATCGCAGGCGGATTATCAACTAGCTGTCTGATGTTGTAGTGAGTCTGTCGTAATGCGTCCACCTGCATTATAGATAGAAGCTCACTTTTTTCAATCTATATTAAATATAAGAGTAAAATAATAATTAATATATGAATGATTGTATCAAAGCTCTCTTGGTCTGTCCATGAGGCTGGTAAGTCAATGAAGGACGTTGTACTGGACGAGAAATTCATCTTCTTGTTATCTGCCAATACCACTGCATATAAATGGAGGCTGTTTGTATTGGGTCATCACCGGCAATCGGTAGCTGGTAAAAAATGTGCTGTAATTTGTCCCCATCTCTCGATGTGTGCAGCATGAAAGATTGCCCAATCCTCATCTGGCCGCCCTTGAGAAGTGACACGACGGATGGTCTCCACATTAATGGGTATATACCGGAGAAAACTAAACTGTCGTAGGACTCGATCCGGTATATGCATATCAACAATATGAAAGGAAATCAACGTCGTCCTCGACCGCCAGACCTCACTGCCCTGTACACAAAATGCCGGTAGTGCGGCTATAATAGTATTTGTGTACGGCCTCTATATAATCTGTGAACAAGCCAATAGTCAGTTGAATGTATTAATACGTTTGTATAATATTGAAAAAGATGGTTGCATTAATACGTACCTGGGACTTTCTCTGCTGATCTAATTCATCTCGATAAAACTCAATATCTGTGGTCCTAACATTAGCTCCAAATCGTAACTCGCCAGTATTCGTCCATCTAAAATTTGAAAAGTATACGTGTTAGTTGCAAATGTATATAGAAATACAATATGTATCAAATTTATATGTCATACCGGCAACCTAAAGGGCAATCTGCTATATCGGTAATAGCTCCAACGCCAGTAGGTTGCCTGATATGAATATGGTCCCATGCCCAAATCTATAAATAAATTACAATAAATTAAACAGGAAAAATTAAACAGGAGAAGCTTTATATAACAAATGTAATATTACTTATTATACCTGTAATAATGTCGCGGAACAACAACATTTGGCCTTTCAACGCCCGATAAAGATAGGCCAAAGCTGCTGCACCCTATGCTAACCCGCCACACTCATCAAAATCTTCCAAAAGTGGCAGCCACTTAAGGTGAACTCTATATTCGGTGGGGTTCGGAAACAGGCTACACCTAATCTGATATAACATATAGGCGCGTGCTGTGGTTGCAACTAATCCAGCAGGAGCATCCAAATGTATATAGTGGAAGTGCTGGTATAACCAATCTAGGCTAATTTGATTGGTTCTGATGTTATCCGGCACAACTCCTAAAAGCGCCTGACAAATATCCTCTCATGGGTACATTGCAGTCCCAGTCACAGTCTCTTCATCCACGCAGACCGGCAATAATCGCCATATCCTAAAGTGTAATCGTCATCTCACCATAGGGGAAGTGGAAAGTCTGTCTCTCGTCTCCTTCTCTCGACCATAGCTCTCAATAAAGTCTGATCCAACTGCACGCGCCTAAGTCGTGAAATATAGTAGAATCCATCCTGTCGTAGAAGATCGAGCACCGCTGGATGATCAAGTCCCCACTGCTTTAATTTGCGGCTATGCTCTGTGAATTGAACAGCACGATACCCCTACAGTGAAAAAAATAGTTAGATCAATATTTCTGTTTATTAATACTATGATAACTTTCACTTAAAATTTTTGGCTCTCACCTTACTTCTGATAAATTCAGACCTATGGAGATGCTGCTCTGTTAGGATGGACGAATCAATCGGTCTCGCGTCCTCTAGATCTACCATCTGCAATTTTAAAGATTTTGTAATTACTAACATATTAGCAAAAAGCGCGTTGAATATTGAAAGTTTTATAAATACTAGTAAATTAGGTAACAAGTCCTATATCGACTATCTGCAATCATAAAGATTTTGTAATTAGTAACATATTAGCAAAAAACGCCTTAAATATGTAAAGTTTTATAATTACTATTAAGTTAGGTAACAAGTCCTACGTCGACGTCATTGTTGTGCTCTCTCTGTATTTTCTGGACATGTGTTTCTATAATGATCTTCCTGTTTACAAATGCTACATTTTGTTCGTCGTCCTGTGGTTTCGTCCATTATATTACGAATACGTGTTGATCGTGATTGACTTTTCTTCCTTCTCACGGGAGGCCAGTGTCGCCTATCTAGAACTGGATGAAAAAGTGGTGCATATGTCTGGCGATAACATTCAACATTATACCAACGAGAACAATAATTATGAAAGTCTATTCTTCTTTGCGAAGTACTACAAACTGCTAAAAGATGCGAGCAATGTATTCCAGTTAGCTAGAATTCACCGCAATCACAATCCGCATCGGGTCCATTCAGGGAAACCTTGTAATTGAAATCTTCAGTTTTGACCTCAAACTCAATGGGCCTAAATCGATAAACAAATGTGTCCCCGCGCCGTCTCCATATTCATTGTAATCCGACTTTGTATTTTAGGAGCTAACGTGCCCGTCATATTTTCACCATCTTCACGACGCTGCAAAAAATAACTACTTGCCTCAATTTTCGTAAGTCCTCTTTCATCTTTCTTTTGTCGCTGTCGGGAAAATACTCCATAAACAGCAACCCTCGAAACTCTTCCTATATAATTAGAGGAAGATCTGAGAATCGATTTTTCTTGATTATTCTCCACCACACTTGGGCTGACTTCTCAAAACAGTGCGCTGCCAAATGAACCTTGTCCTGCTCCAAGGTATAGATGTTCTCGAACAGAGCCTCCATCGAGGTAAGCCATGGCTTCATCACCCAGGAGTCCGCCACCTCCCCGTCGAACGTATGAGGGTTGAACCTCTTAAAAGCCATGAGAGCTGCAAGCGATCGCTCCCTCTCGGCCTCTAGCACGGCTAAATCAAGGACTGAAGAGCCTGAAGCCGTCGTCGGAGTACTCGCCGGAACGTAAGCGTTGTCATCGGTGTGGCCGCCACATTTGCTCCCCTCGCAACATTAGGAGCCGGTGCCGAAGGTGCCGGCAGATCCCGGCTTGCCGGTGCTGCTGTCGCCGCCACCTGACGCGACACCAAGTCTTGAAGCCTCCCCATTTGCTTCTCCTGTCGCTGCACCATTCCAATCAGTGCAGCCACCTGAGCACGCAATTCTCGAACCTCGTCGGACCTAGACGACTCAGGCGTCTTAGACGGGAGTGCCGGAGTAGGGCCTCGTCATAGGGCGTCTTATCGGCACCATTGCCTCCTGAAACGTAGTAACCAAATTAGTCACTCGACCCATGTTATTTACTCGTCTCTATGACATACCCAAACAAAACCAAATCAGGCGAAAGCATTCAAGTGCATCCATCCTCATCTCTAGGCATTATGTTGTCGGCCGCCAATATAACCCCTTGTGTTGAGAACAAATAGCAACTTGGATTAGTCCCTAATTACCATTAGAGTCATACTAACAACTAACCCAATCAATTTGGCTTTTGCTATAACTCAAATCCACGTCACTCACGTACCTAAGTTCTTTAGTTTCCATCCTAAGGGTTCCTAGGTTTATCCTAAACTTTCACTTTTTCATGCTCTGATACCACTCTATTTGTCACGCCCCGAGACCGCCAATTTGGTCGGTTCGGGCACGCACATAGACGCCGAACGGACAGAGCTTTCTCTGTCTGCCCAAGGCTTAACCACAATAATAGCATGTATAATGAGTTGCCCAGGAAAATATCAATATACATGACTTGCACGAGGGTAAGTATACACGAGCAAGTGAAAGTAAATTACTATCTATTACAACCACACAATTTGAACTTTGATTACATCAACCAAAATACAACTCTTTCATTTGTCATTACATACAATGTTCATCTCCCAAAATACATTCTTTTTACATGTCTTTTCATCAAATACAAAAGATGGAAATAAAGGGGTACAACTAATGCACGGAGGTCNACATACAATGTTCATCTCCCAAAATACATTCTTTTTACATGTCTTTTCATCAAATACAAAAGATGGAAATAAAGGGGTACAACTAATGCACGGAGGCCGCCGACCCCGCCGACTTTTCCACTAGGTCTAATCAGGCATAAGTAGAGAAAGAAGGATATATAGATAACTCAAAACTAATGCAACTACTATGCATGCAACAAGAAACTGAAGCAATATATATACATGATGCTCATGATGTATGTCATTTCCATTACTATAACCCAATCATCTTGGCTAACCTATAGGTTAAGCCCAACTCACTAAACCAAATTCTTTTTTATCGAGAAGAATTCCGCTACAACCCGATGGGACTGTCTGCTGGGGAGAATTCCGCTATCGTCGAGTTGATGACAACTCCGGAGCTCATCGCTTGAGGTGGAGCGACCACTCTCAAGCATATCAAACTACATGTAAGTATGATCCAATCCTCTAACCATGAGGATACCATGTCAACTAATGCCATAACACTCATAGCGTACCATTCTCTAGCATTCAATGTTTCTAGGTGCTATTCAACTCATCTAGTCATAATGTCACCACGTTTACTATATTGTCAATGTTCACAAGTTAGTTCATACATCTATAAGGTTCACATATATCCAATATACCATTCTCAATTCAAGCATATCTTTACTTTAGAACATGCAAGAAATTTCACATATTACCATTTAACCCTACAATGCATAAATTCTATACATACACATACATGATCAAATGGTGACTTAGACATAAAGAGAAATCCCACAGTTTCGGATAGCACCACCCACCTCTTAGTGATATCGAGATGCGAGAACTCAAGTTCCGCGATTTATGGTCGCTGATTTCACTCGACCCAACCCTAACGAAGGCAAAATGGGGTTTTTTCTCAATAGGACGCCGTAGGCTCGTCGAAACTTCAATCCGAGTTGCCCAACGCGTCGAATTATCCTTCAATTAGGAATACAAGAGATCAATTTCATCATAGACCTCAATTCCTACAAAATCCTAATTTTCACCCTAGGGTTTGCATGCACTATATACATCCAATTTTTCTAGGGATTCATGTAGCACACGAAGCTCTTATGTCACAAGAATCCCAAAAACATGGATTTTAGGGTAATAATAAAATCAAACCCTAACTCATAATACACAAGGTACTCTCACCTTGACCACCTTGCACCCTAAGCCCTTGTTCTTGAGTTACTTCACCTCCAAGAGCTCCAATCCATCCTTTAATCTCGTCCAAATGCCTTTTGTTGGAGAGATTCTAGAGAGAGGAGAGTAGAAGAGAAGAAAATGAGAAGGTTTCTCATGCAAAGAGGAAGAGAGTGGATTGGGCTCCTTTTATAAGCCAGCACAATTGCATTTAAGCCCTCATTTTCACATTTGCAACCACTCAGTTTTCATATCTCGCAGGGTTGAGTACCAGTACTTGAATTGGAGTACCGGTACACGAGCCCCTCAGTACCGGTACCCACTTCCGGGTACCTCAACCCGAATGTTGGCATTTTGGGTTTTATACAGAGTACCGGTACGCGCTTCCCAGTACCGATACGCGACCTCCCAGAACCGGTACCCCCAACGCAGTACCTCAACCCGAGAGCTAGCTATTTGGGATTTCTACTGAGTACCGGTACATGACCACTGGTACCGGTACACAGCCTTCCCAGTACCGGTATCCCCAGCTTAGTACCTCAACCCGAGAGCTAGTATTTTTGCATTTATATTGGGTACCGGTACCCCATCCTTGTTCTGGTACTCAATGCAAATTCTGCTGTTCCAGCAGACTTAACACTTTGGAGTCCGTTTTCACGCTCGATTTGCGCCGAAAACACCCCAATACTCCCGAAACTCACTTCTAACCATCCCTACGCTTCAAGGCAGTACGGGAACTTTGTCTATCTCCTTCATACCAAACTTTGATCAATTTGGTCAAAGTTAGCATTATGATACGGAGATTCGGCATATCGCATCTATACAAATGATCTTGATTACAAGACTCCTATCATCACTTTTTAAAAGATATTCATTTTCTGCCATTGATTTTTGTGCCCACACTTGATGGACAAGAGAACAATATTAAAAAAACATGAAATTTGGTTTCGAAATGCTTCAAGTGGTATAAATCATGTTCAACGGTGCCGATCGTCGATTTGGGGGTTCCATCATTGAAAACAAATGGGTGGCAACGGAGCCCGTTTGCTACCGATAGTATTCTAGCTCAACTCTCTCTCTCTCTCTCTCTCTTTTTATATATATATATATATATATATGTATATATATATATTGTATATATATATATATGTATATATATATATATATATTATGTATTGTATATATATGTATATATACATATATATATATTAAATTGAGCTTCTATGCTTTTAAAAGTACCAAGTCATTGGTGCTTGTAAGTTTTCGCCCTTGGATTAAGGAATGTGGCGGTTAGGATGATGTGGGCCCCTAGGGTGAGTGGGTGGTTGGTTAAATAATGTGATCTAACGGGTGAAAATATCAAAGACGTAGATCTAACGGTAAAAAATTTACAAGCACCAAGTGCTTGTCTTTTACAAGCACGCGTAGCCGGTCTCTCTCTCTCTCTTCTCTTCTCTCTCCTCTCTCTCTTCTCTCTCTATATATATTATATATATATTATATATATATGGAGTCGGCTACTATAACATCTATAGTACCAGGCCTCTGGTACTATGGTCTCATTTTCAAACTTAGAATGTTCAATCAACGATTTACACCTCTAAAATTAATCTAAGGTATTTGAAGTTTTTATGAATAAAATTTTATATTTTTTTGACATCGTTTACTTTATGATCAAATCATTTCAAAATTGTCAATTTTTAATGGCTATTATGGCGAGTTTGTAGTTTAACGGTGTAGAAGAATCTAAATTTTGATAGAAAATACTTTAAACTATCTAGAGGTCAGCTTTATTGATCTTGAATTTAAAAGTCCTATCCTTAAATTTTAAAGATGGTTTAATTTCCGTTGTTCATTTTGACATGATTCACTTACTAAGTAAACGATGCCGAAAAAAATTAAAATTTTATTTCTAAAAACTTCATACACCCTAGATCATATGTAATGCTGTTGATAGTTGATTTGAACATCCTAAGATTGAAAACGAGACTATAGTACCGGAGTTTTGATACTATAGATACTATAGTAGCCTCGTTCATATTTATGTATATATATACGCGCACACACACATGTATGTACATGATATTAAGTTTTTGGAGACTAATGATTTAAGAATAAAACAAAGAAACATTTCGTCAACCACAGAATTTATTTTTTAAGAGAAACATGTATATTTGGGCATCTACTTAGCATTTATTGCTGCTGGAAGCAGGAGTGTAGTCAAATTTTTTAAAGGTTTTATCATGCCTTTTAACAGACTTTTGCTTCTAGCATACTGTTATAACTTTGATCATCTTAAAGTGGCCTTGTTAATCTTTTTTCTTTCTCAGGACTTCTATCAGGACCAGTATGAACAGATGATAATTTGGATGGGAGGAGGTAATTTAATTTGTTATGGCATAGTCAAAAAGCTGCCATTGTAGAATGGTCCTTGAAATTTATCAACATACATTTAAGGATGTAATTTACTGAACAAGTGCAGGCTAGGAATAATCCAATATTTCATCATTAGTGCTCGATCATTTAATCTGATGTTGCTGTAGGTTGACAATAATGTATTCATTGTGCGATGATGTACTTGCACGAACTAGTTCAACCACCATTTCAATTTTCCTAACTTTTATCTCTTCCAACTCCATTTGTTCCTCTACTTATTTACTTTTCTTCTTCGTGTCCTTTTCTTTTCTTCATCTTATTTCTGTTTTTGGTTGCTAAATAGTCCAAAAGGATAGCATAAAAAATGCCAAGCATCTCTGCGTTGGTTTGAATTGATATATGAAGAAGGTTTAGTTTTCGGGCATTACCCAAGCTTATTTCCCTAATTATATCAATTATATATGATCATCTTTGTTGTTACTTAAATCATTTCTTGATCTCTGCTCTAAGCAATGTAGGATGCGAATTAGCTGTTCTTAACATAAAAGGGAGTATAAAACATTTCTGTATCGAAATACTATTGTATGTATGCTTACTTAATTATTTGCGTTGTTCAATTCATATGTACCAAAACATAAACTGGAAACTACTGAAACAATTGGAACTGCCAAAACTGTAACTTCATGAAATTGAATGTAAGGTTGACTGGGAACATATGCTAGTGCATGTAGGGGTTTTGAACAGTAAAGAAGAAAGATGCAAAAAGCAGCAAATGTGTATATTTGCAGATGAAATTAGAATTAGAGCTATACATGTTGGGTAAATATATCATAGAAAAATCAGATTTCTGAAATTTATTGAAAAATATTGAATGATAGGGTACTATCTTGTAAGGATTAAAGTGCCCATCGGCACGGGTCGTATCCACTGTGCCGTATCGTACTAGCAAGATATCGGCACGATATAGCCCCCGTGCCGATGGCACAACTCGAAACCCTTTATTCTTGAAATTAGTAAGTAATTTTCTTAATAATGTTCAAAAGATTTGATAACAATACATAATAAATAATTGACATATTTTGCTGCTAAAGGAAATAAATATTTCATGCCATTACGTGTCGGCATACATATTTTTTGTGACCGACATGCATTGGCACGGCTCGGCACGCACTGTGCCATACCGTGCCGACAAGTTTTTGGCACGACCCTGTGCCATGGCACTTAAATCCTTGCTTTCTTGTCCATGTCAGATCAACAATCTATTTTGGAAACATATAGATAAAGCTATTGACATAAAGTAAATAAGATGATACATTTTAAGTTTTTACTGCACTACACGTGTCAAAGATACAACTTCAAGCATTTAAAATAATTTGATTGCGACCTATGTATGCATCTTCTTAGAGGTGTTAGGTAATAGCAACATCTTTTGGAAGTTCTTAGATTACTAGGGTTGCACTTGAAAGATGGATAACCGAAGTTTCATATAGGGGAGTTCTATGGTAAGAACGTGATATCGAATAATGGTTCAGACTTTTCGCAATAAGGGCATTTGATGGCAATATCATGTTGTTAACGGTCTAATTTCAACCGTACCATAAAAACATCAAATTTCGTTCAGACCCCTTAACAGTTTGAAATAAGATATATGCCATTGTAAAGATCTATAAATAATCAAAGGAATCCTTTTTAGAGGGCATGTACATTAATCACAAATATTTTTGCAGAGGCACTTGGGAAATTTTTAAGGACATTTTGAGTATTTTTGATATATTCAAGGTGGGTATTATCAATACTGCTTAATTTTGGATGTCATTTATTAAATTATATGTACTTTTAGGGGTAGGTATGTAATTTCCTTTTACCTTTTTCTTGTTCCACCGGGGTTTGAAGTATACTGTGCTATTCAGGAGGGTATAAATTCTATAGTGACTATATTACCTATTAAACTCAGATATAGTTATTATTCCATGTCACATCTGTAATGGATGGATGTTGTAGAGTTTTAATTACTTTTGTTCAATGCTTAATTGTGTCTCGCACAACTTTCAGATATTCATTGACGAACTTTTGGTCCATCGCCAGTTGAGAAGGCACCTTGCAGTAACTGATAATGCTTCTTCTACAACTAATAAGTTCTTTGCTTATTCTGGATATGATGTTGATTTCAATGTCATTCAACAGTTTGTTTCTGCTCATTTTCTTTTATCAGTTCATAATGAGAGGACATGCAACAATTTCATCAATTCCCTTGTTTGGTTGAAAGAGGTCAACACTGAACATTTTTCTGAACTTGGTCTAGATTCGGCCTTGATACTGCTAAATACTGATGCCATGTTTTCTCTACCAAACATTATCCAAGCACATATAATTGTGCTGGCTTCAAAATGCATCGGAATTCAAAATCCTAGAAAAAACAAAAGATGTGATGAGCTATCTCTAGATTTCTCTATTCGGGCATTTGAAGTGTCAATGAATCTTTATTCAAGGTACCTCTCTACATTAGATTTTCTTGGTGATTCTACTGGAAGCAAGAATCAATCAAATTGTTGCAAGAAATCATCTTGTGATTCTCCTGAGAAACTCCATCGTTGGATTAACCAGCTGGCTTCCTTTTGTCGCTCGCACTTCCATGATTGGTCATCTCGAAATGAAGAGAATATTCTTGGCAGTTCTTTTGCTTACATTGATGAGAGCCAACATATTATATTTGAACACTTCAGGCAGGACACCTGTGTGATTCTGAAGTGTATGATGTCTAGCTTTCTTTCTTGGGAAGACAGGGGAAACAGAATTAACGAAAAGGAGGATGAAGTTCTCGAAAATAGTATTTGCCTTGCTGCTGCACTTAAGCTGATGGGTTCTTCTCTTTTACAAATTTTATGCATGCAAGTCAAATGCCTAGAAGGGAAAACCTTACGAGACAGTATCTTAAGCAAGGATAATAACTTAATATCACGCATCATTGGTTGTTTTGGGACAGGTGAAGCAAATCAAGTGGTGCAGAAGAGTTTGCTCAATGTGATTGGAAAGGATCCTCTTAAGCATAAGGAGCTGAAGCAAATGTTTGTACATTTCGCAAGCCTCTTAGTGTATAGTTTTGGCGTAAGACTTGAGTTTCTATGGAAAGGCAGCATTTTTATGATGATGATGGTAATGAACCTTATTATTCTTGAAGAGGATACGTTAGATGTGTTTAAGTCATTTCTTAACAATTCTAAAGAAATCATGTGCTCTCCAATTCCCCTAATTGAACCTCTAAAGGTACTGCTGCCTAATTATCATATTGTGAGATCTATTAATTTCTTGCCCTTTTTCTTTTGTTGTTAAAAATTTATGGCCTTGTTTGTTCGTTAAAATATGGTATACAGAGTTGGTCCTGGAGAAGATCAAGCGAGGTAATAGCATCAAACCTGCAAAACATACAAAGGGTTTATTTAAGAGATGAAGTTAATTATCTCCCTAACTTGGATCGGAGGTATGAGGCAAAAGTTTTTTCTGGTCATACTTTATGCTTTGATTTAACTAATTTGCAATTTTTTTGTTCCCCACCACTTGACTTTTCTTCAAGTAGTAGTTTTGTAATTCTTTCATCTGCAACTTAATTTGGAGTTCTTTAGTTATTAAATAACATTTTATGATGGTTCCTTCTGTTTTATTTGATATGGCTCAAGAATTCACTGTGTATATATATACGTTAGTTAGGGATTCTCAAAGTACTTGTATTGTAGAAAACCACAAGCCCTTTGTAATTTCTCTAGTTAATTAGAAGTCATCCTATGACTTATTTCTTGTTGGAACTTCTTAAATGTCATCATTCATGTTTGTTTGCCACAAGCAGATGTAATCAGTGTGTTGTGTGTTCATTTAATTTTTGCTTTTATTTTGTTGCTTTTTGTTCCAACCTGCAATGTAATTGGAGATTGGGGTTTCTAATGGCGATCAGTTATCAGCAGAACTCTGCTGATCTTATCACCTTTTCTGGATAGAGCTTTCCTGTTCACTCTTACTTAGCTATTTGTAGGGGTGTTAGCATTTATGTATTTACACAATAAATGCTGAAGTCTTTTAGTCATTTGTCAAAACTATCAAAATTAATGTTCTGTTGTTGCGAATAAAACTTAAACTTCTGATACCTCTAGAGTAAAAATCTTAGTAAATCATGTTAAACTTG
Source organism: Ananas comosus (assembly GCF_001540865.1). NCBI lineage: Eukaryota > Viridiplantae > Streptophyta > Magnoliopsida > Poales > Bromeliaceae > Ananas > Ananas comosus. Next base: position 4,015,130 of record NC_033644.1, on the reverse strand, counting down.
TTACGTTGGCCTATTTTTTGTCACAATGTGAATGGTGCATAATTAATTGACCTCAAAATCAATTATTTTTTTCCTAAATTCATGGATAGTGTAATTGTTTTGGACCTTCATAAGCCAGGTTTGCAAATTTATGTTCCATGTAAAGGGCCTGTAGTTGAGCTTTTAGTAGTACCCTATATTCATTTTAAATAGAACTTAAGATAAAAGATGTTAGACAGAGAATATAGAACATATTTTGCGAGATGGCTAACTTATAAGTTTGTGCTTTTAGATGCTTGTATGTTTGGAGTGAGCAATAAAGCCTATACTAATTTTGGTCCAAACCTATGTGTTTAATCTATCCATGTTGAATCTGGATTCAACTTGGGATGAAAGTGGATTGGATATTATGCGATCTGACCTAACTCCAAATCCAAAGAGTATTAAGAAAGGATTGAGATTTTACTATCTGACTCCTCGGATTCGGATTTCAAGTTAGAAAATTTTTTGGAGTTGGATTTGGATTTGGGTACAATATCCTTCCGATTTGGATTATGCAAATTCAAAACTGATTGTTATGTATTTTCAATTTGGAACATTCCCATTAAGTCCATATTTGGTGTTAATTTTTAAATTCTCAATTTCCTTCTTTTCGTTTTTTTAATAAATTTTAGAAATCTTATCTATGTATCGGCGACTCTTTTTTGCTATTAGTTTTAAATTAAATATTTATTAAAAATCCAATTCATATCCATCCTGTTTAATATCCCATCTATATCCAGATCCATTTTTATCAGATTTAGATTTGAATCCGACTAATATCTGATCTGGGATCCAGATTTGACGTGAAAATATGGATGTACGTATGGATTAGGTACTATCGGATCCATATCCGGCCAGTTTTGAACCTAATTCAATAGTGACTTGTGAGGTCGGTGGCTGGTTTAAATGTATAAAATAAAAGTTTCATCTGAATGGAAACTTTTGGACAAAATAATTAGTGTAATGGAGAACTATGTAGATAGTGCATGCATCCATTATTGAATAGGAATTTTTTCCTTTTATCCATCACTTCTTGATGGGCAACTTTCCCTAGTGTTAGACAGAAAGACTTGGATATATCGTCTTCTGCCTACTTTTACAAGGTTATCAGAATTGGATGACGAATTCTCTTATCGACAACAATCATGGAAAATATCTTGCCAAACTTGAATTACAATCTCGAGTTCTTAACGAGTGCATATGACGTTGTTAAGACAGTTTTTAGGCAAATGCATGTCAAGACTTTTAGCTTTTGCTGATCTTGTATTTTGTACTTTGTTATTTGAGGTAGGAAAAACTTTTATTTTTGCAGAATAGTTCTTCATGACAGTAGTGAAGTCGAAACTCAGGCCATGGAATCAAATATCTCCTCAAGTATTATTCCTACGCGGTCTTCCTACACAAGCTATGTCGATACATGTAACGGCCAGGTTCTTATGGAGTGTTTTCCAGAATTTCGCCAGAATCCCTCCGAATGGGACGATGTAGTGGACTTCATTGAGTGCAAGCTTGGAAAGGATTATTCGAGCTGGTTGAAGAAGAAGAACAGATTCAGGATGTGGAAGTATGAGAGGAGATGCAAAAAGAAAATTGCCACGAAAAAAGTTAAAGCACGGGCTTTGAAACTTAGACCTCAGAAAAATTTTGTCAGATGACTTAACCTGATGAATATCGAGTAGGAAGAAACCGAAAGTGTTGAAGCCCTTATGTTCAGATGCTTTTGTTTTGGTTTCCTGTTTTCTCTTGCCTTTTTGTTGTTTCCTCTTCCTTTTCGGTTATGAATTGAGCATATAACAGGGTGAAAATCTGAATTATTGACTATAATTCTTTATACTGAGTAGTATCATGTAGAGGTGGAAGGAAAGAGGAAATCCTTAGTTCTAACTTCTAACATGCGGTTTCTTCATGCGAAACTGAATGATGCTGAAGAGATGGACTCAGAATGTTGTTGAGAGAGTTTCTTATTTTGGTGAATTGGCTATGGTTTCTTCATTTTTGTAATTATATCAATTAAGCTTGGTTAATACGTGGGTCTCTCTTACAAATCTCCGCTTGTTTGTGTGAGCAGAGTATTGCTGGAAAGAAAATGCTACAGATGAGTTTCATGTGTACAAGTAACCAAGAGTTCGTGCTATGGAGTATGGTTTATATTCTTTTTTTGGAAAAGTCTACCTGGACATATTTGGTTGGGTGTATATTCTACAACTCTCACATCCAACGGCTGATATTAATTCTCTAGCATAGTAGCTTCTAAGCTCACTCCCTTTTTATTTTTCGCAAAAGCAAATGCAAACCCTACTACTAACCCAATCTCTCCCGCACCTCTCGCTATCTTTCTGTTTCTTGCATAGCATATCTCGCTTTCGTTCTTTCTCGCGCCCTCGCCTATCTCTTGCTCTCGCGCTCTCCTCTCTCTCGCTCGCAGGTCCCTCCATCAGGCAGATTCGGCATGGAGGGCGCTCGTTCCATACATTGTCGTGCTTGGTAGAAGCTTGTGTTCCAAGCCGCCTCGATGGTGTCTCTCGCTCTTGCCTCTCTTCATTGGTAGAAGGTTGCCTCTCAACCGCTCCCCTATCCATTCCAGTACCTGTCACGCATTCTTTCATCGTGGGCGTCCGAAATTGGGAATGATTTCGAAGCTAAACTGGCCACAAGCGAAACAGAGGACTCCACTTAAACATGGAATTATTTTAATTTCTATAATCTTTTGTTCTCAATTGTTAATTTAATATAAAATTTATATTTTTAAGGTTTAGGGTTGCAGCTTCGGTTTGTCTTTGCATGCTTCGGACTTTGTCACCGACTAGCTGATTCATTTTATTTTAGAACACTACTAGTATATTATATTTTTTGTTGCATTTTTAAAAATAAATGGTTTACAGTAACATACATATATTTCGTGCATTTCATAAAATTTTGCTTGGTTTAGAATAGAAAACTGTATTCATTACAAATATATAAATTAGTGTTTAGGGTAAAGTTTGATTTCGTTTGAATAGCAAAAAGGTATAGAAAACATGTATTAATTAGTAGTGTATTCTCTTATGGATTGGTAGAACGGTGCTAGTGCTATATGGTTTTAGGAGTTAGTTTGCTACACTGCTTGAAACGAAATAGCAAACTTGTATATTCGTATTAATGATTAATTTGTTTGTATTCGTATCATTGCTACTTGTATAGCACAGTTTACGTGCATATATATAGTTGGTTGCGAACATGTATGCGTTGCAATCTGACACTCTTATGCCATAAAAGAACACTCTTAGAGTTTATAAGAATAATTTTTATCACTTTTGTGCTTGCGAACATATATGCGTTGCGATCTTAAACTTTTATGCGATAATAGAATACTCTTAGAGTTTAATAGAACACTCTTATGGTTTTTATGTTTGCGAACATGTATGCGTGGCAATCTGACACTCTTATGCCATAAAAGAACACTCTTACAGCTTAATAGAACACTCTTATCATTTTTATGCTTTCGAAAATATATGCGTTGCAATCTTACCCTCTTATGGCATAATAGAACAGTCCTATTAGCTTTAGGGTTGTGAACACCTTTACGTCATAATAGAACACTTTTAGAGGTTAATAGAATACTCTTATCAGATTTACGGTTGTGAACACTCTTTTGTTATAGTAGAACACTCTTAGAACTCAATAGAACACTCTTATCAGGTTTACAGTTGCGAACATGTATGAATTGCAATCTTACTCTCTTTATGCCTTAATAGAACACTCCTATTAAAGCTTAATAGAACACTCCTATTAGGTTTAGGATTGTGAACACTTTTATGCCATAATAGAACAGTTGTAAAGGTTAATAGAACACTCTTAATAGCTTTATGGTTGTCAACACTCTTTTGTCATAGTAGAATAGAACACTCTTATAGCTTAATAGAACAGTTGTAAAGGTTAATAGAACACTCTTAATAGCTTTATGGTTGTCAACACTCTTTTGTCATAGTAGAATAGAACACTTTTATACCATAATAGAACAGTTGTAAAGGTTAATAGAACATCTGAATAGCTTTATGGTTGTCAACACTCTTTTGTCATAGTTGAATAAAACACTCTTAGAGCTTAATAGAACACTTTTATCAGGTTTACAGTTGCGAACATGTATGCATTGCAATCTTACTCTCTTATGCCTTAATAGAACATTCTTAAAGCTTAATAGAACACTCCTATTAGGTTTAGGATTGTGAACACTTTTATACCATAATAGAACACTTTTAGAGGTTAATAGAACATTCTTATCAGGTTTACGGTTGTGAATACTCTTTTGCCATAATAGAGCACTCTTATAGCTTAATAGAACACTCTTATCAGGTATACGATTGCGAACATGTATGATTGCAATCTTACCCTCTTATGCATTAGTAGAAGATTTTTTAAGGTTTAATTTTTTGTCGTACAATTTGACACTATTATGACATAATAGAACACTTATCATGTTTTAATTTTTGTTGAGTTAAATGTGAACATATACATGCTATGCATAATAGAACATTAATTGCAAAAATAACATATACATGGAGTGTATAATAGAACATATATTAATTGGAAAAAATAACATATGCATGCAGTGCATACTAGAATAGTGTTATGACGTTTTTTAGAGTTACTTTGCTATACCGCTGGGAATAGAGAATATTATTTGTACACTCATACGTAATTTACAAGATTGATCTTTCAAAACACCTACAACACTATCCAAAAAGATTCTACATGTACTTATTTTGTACATATTCTGCATTTATAAGATGAACATAATTAATTTATTTTTTAGTTACTTTCAGAATGAAGTTATGTACTGACTTGTGCTGAATAAAATGCAGCTGAAAATATGGTTTCCACCAGAGCGAAGTCGTTAAGCCGGTCGGGCAAGAAGGCCACTACAAGTAGTTAAGGCACATCTTCGCATTCTGTAGAGAAAAGAATAGAGACAAAGCTAAAAGGTCGACCATCGAGTTCGTTGTCGGCAGATGTTACCCAATTCATCTGCACACCACAATGTGTGTGAAAGAGTTGCCGAAGACTGTGGGTAGAATTCAGACAGCTGGCTCAGCGTTATGTGAAGTTATGTCCGATGAACAGATGACACTTCTGAAAATCACTCCATTCTTTTCTTATCTCGACTTGCCTCCGATTAAGCAAGATCTTGTGTTAGTCGATTCCCTCCTTAGTTTTTGGGACGAAGAGAGAAGATGTATTAGAATTGGAGATACCTTTCTTCCCCTTATTTCAGAGGAAATCTTCATTTTGGTAGGGCTGCCAGCACAGGGGGAACCAATAGAATAGCAGAACAAGAATGTAAAATCGAGCACTCTTGATAAACACTTCAATGGTGACTATCGGCATGCCAATAGGTCGAAATTATGACATTTTTTGTACAGTTTTGTTGGTCAGAATAGAGAGGAGATGGCAGCTAATTTTGTGCATATTTTTATATTATACATATTTGCGACCGTCCTCTTTCATACCAGCCACTACAATGTGCCGAAAGCACTATATATGTCAAGCCCCGAGACCGCCAGTTTGGTCAGTTTGGGCACGTCGAGCAGACGCCGAACGGACAACACCTCCCCTGTCCGTTCAAGGCTAAAGCAATAAGATCATGTATAAACAAGTGCCCAGGAAAACTTAACATACATACATGATCAAGCAAGTAATGATACAAGCACCACAAGTGCTATACAAGCGAGAGCAAGGCACAAGTAGAGATACAAGTGAACAAAGAGAGAGAGAGCGCTATTACATCACATTCAATATTTACATCTTTGAATTACATTTCCAACTTCCAAAATATAAACATAAGGTTCTACAAGATCATCAACAACTCTCCAAAAGCATCTCACTACCTATACATCATCTAACACTCATGTACATAGGGTGTCTAATGCAATAAGGAAAGCCACTAACTAGTAGGGCGCTATGCCCTTACTGTGACCCTCGCCCGGAGCGCTCGAACTTGGCCCTGCAACAAAGTGGGGTGAGAACTATTGTCCATAGTTTCCAGTGGGTTCGGCCGCCGACTCCGCCGATTTTCCCACTAGGTCTAAGTAGACATAAGCAGATAGATAGATAGATATAAAATAACTGCTAGCATGGTAATGAATTCTACAATATAAGTTACTATGCCTCAATCAACTGAAATGAATGCATGAACAATACAATAATGAAGTTCGCTATCATGATACTATGTTCAAGTAATAAGGTTTGCCCTCGACTCACATCTCAAAATCCCATAGGTGAGGAGACGCACCTTCTCGACTCACCCGAGACTGTCTGCGGGATAGCTAGCTACTGCTCCTCGTGTGACAAAACTCCGGAGTGCACGACTTGTGTGGAGTGACCACCCCAAGCTCAACAGACTATGTGAGTATGATCCAATCCTCGTCAACTGAGGACACCCTGTCAACTAGGGTCAACAATCACTCAGGAATCCAACTATCCCTATGTTCAATACTAAGTGTTTTGACTACACTTAGTTTTCATGTCACATATCATATTCCTTGTCAAGTGTTTCATCTACACTAGATTTCATGCCACTTGTCATGTATTCAACATTATCTACATGCCACTCGTTACATCCTCGGATACAAATATTAAGTTCATCACTTGTTTACTATAGGTTCCCAATGTCATAACCCAATCCATATATATATATGTATGTATGTATGTATCTATGTATATCCATTACATCATAAGTCCACTTTACAATACCATGTCATATATGGAAAATATACAAGGAATGGAAATGCATTTATCATTAACCTATAATGCATAACAATATACAAAATGCGAGGTCCATAATGTAACTTAGACATAGGAGGCAGTTCAACTGCTTCAGGATGACACCCCCTACCTTTGGATGATGCCATGAAGCTACGATTCCAATTTCGTGATTTTTAGATGCTGCCTCGGCCTTCCAGGCGGAAACGAAGCCTAAAACGTCCTTTTCGGCAATATCTTCGCGTAGGTTCGATGGATCGCCGAACCGACTTCGTCAACGCGTCGGAAAACCTAGCAATTAGGTTTATATAGGTTCGATTTAGATCAAACCCCATTGTTTCACAAAAATGCTATTGGAGCCCTAGCTTGCTACTATTGCAATAATACTCTAACAAAACGCTAGATTCATGCAATTAGCAACCTACTAGCATTCTAGGGTTCACCCAAAACCAATTCTAGAGTATAAAATCCAAACCCTAGAAATCTACCATTAAAGCTTAGAAGCTTACCTCCTCAAGCTTTCTCCAATGGTGAGGAAGAAGATAAAGAAGATGATCCACTCTCAAGCTTCCTTCTCCACCAAATCCCCTCCTTGTCTCTTTCCTTGTAGAGAGAGAGAAAGAGAATGAGCTTAGAGAGAGAGAGAGCTATTTGGTAGCAAAGGTGAGGGAGAGAAGAAGAATTGAGTCAAAACCCACTTCTACACACTTATACTTGCACACAATTGCACATAACACCCTCAACAACCCAAATATCACTCAGCCCAGTTTGGGCATCTCGCAGCTACAGGGTTCGGACCCTGAGAGCGTGAAAATTCTAAAAATTGCAGAATTCCAACATCTTGCTCTCCAAGGTCCCTTCCAATGCACTAAATGTGATTTCGACGCATTCGGCCTTTCCGAAGCGTTCCGAACTCGTCTTCGATCGATTTTGATCGAAGTTCGGATTTACGTTTCGTGATTTCACTTACAATATAGATATATAGATGATGTACATAGAATAGAAAAATATGCTTGGGGTCATGCTGTATGTAATTATCTTGTAAGTTCGATCTCCAGAGCCTCCCCACGTGTGAAGCGTCGAAATAGCGGCCAAGAAAGAGTTGGCGGCTATATCGAAGGCTGTACAATAGCAAGTCTGGTAAATAATATCATAAATTAGTATGTCAATATAATTTCTTTTGCATATTTTTTTATGATAATAATATTGTTAAATCATTATAAACTTGCAGAGTTGGGCTTACGAGCATATAAAGGGGTTGGATAATTCCGACGGAGACAAGGCTGTCCCTCGGATGAGAAAATGAAAGGGTTTATGTAAGGTACCGGACTTCTAGAATCATGAAGTTACGGTGTACATTTGGTTGGGAAGCCATTTGAATGGTTTCGGTGAAGTTCGGGAGCATTCGGGCGTTTCGGTGCGCGTAGGTGCGAAAACGGAACCCGAAAGACTATGTTGGACCATGGACTAAATCCGGCATTAGCGTGGATGAAAAGATGATGAAAATACGCTCGAAAATATGTTTGGAGAGTCTCGGTTCGATTTGAAAAGAATCAGAGGTCAAACGAGCGAAAACGAGCGAAAACGGAGAAGAAACGGTGAAAAAGGCTGAAATTTGGCTAAGTGCTGTAATGCTGATTTTCTGGACCTACGGGGTCTGGACCCTGGCTTCAGGATCCAGACCCTGAGCCCGAAAATTGCACAGTTTGAGTGGCATTCTTGTAATAAAATGGTGGGGCTTTGACTAAAAAGGGGGCTCATCCCCTTCTTCTTCTTCCTCCGCTCAAAATGCACACACACACACACACACAATGGAGTAGAGAGAGAAGCTCTCTCCTCTCTCTAGATTGCTCCCTCTTCTCTCTTGATCCATCTCCCAAACCTTGGATCTTGGAGGAGAAGGACGTTACGAACGCGTGGGAGGCAACGGATCGAGCTTTCGTGGGCCCGTTTGAGCGGGGTGTAACCCCCGAGATCTCGGTGAAATATTGTGGACTTTAGCCAAATTGACTAAAGTACTCGAAGGGATTGGTTGCACGCGATCCATTAACGTTCCAACACTGTTGGAAGGGTTAAAAATAAGCTCTAAATGAGTTGGAAGGGTTTTGGCATCGAACGACGCGAAATAGGGCGGAATCGAAGTCAAAAATGACTTTCTGGATGTCTTGTACCGGTACAAGACCAATGGTTGTACCGGTACAACCAGCGAAACATTTGGCTTGGAGCTGCCAGGCCTTGTACCGGTACAAGGGGCCTTGTACCGGTACAAGCCCTGCGTAACCGAGAGACCGGCCCTCGGGTTGGGCTGTCTGCTAGGCCTTGTACCGGTACAAGAAACCGTGTATCGGTACAAGGAGCCCGAACAGCAGGAAATTGACCTGTTGCGAATATGATTGGTTGGGGGGTTTATTTACAATTGTTGCCATATAACAAATACCCCAAACACCCTCTCTCTCCCTTTCGTGTCTCCCTCTCCCTCTCTCAACCGTGCATAGCAAAGAGAAAGGAAAAGAGAAGAAGAGAAGAAAGGAAAGAAGAAAAGAGAGAAAAAGAAAGAGAAGAAGAAGGAGAAGAAGGTCTCCCTCCTCCTCTCCATCTTCTCCTTGTGCGAGAGAGCAAGCTTAGAGAGGTAAGCCTTGAACTCCTTGGTGATTTCTTGTGAGTTTAGGGTTAGGGTTTGAGTTTTAAACCCTAGATCTTTGGTTTTGATCTCCCTACAAGCTTTAGAGCTTCATAGTAGCCGAAGAACACATGAAATCCATGGTTCCTTCATAGTGCTCTAATGGTGGAACCCTAGAGTTTGTTTTAAATGCCCTAGGGATGATTCTAATGAGATGGAAGTAAGTTTAGAGAACTTCTTGGGTGATTCTAAGCTCGATTATGCTTAGCTATGAGATCAATCCCAAGAAATTTGATTATGGCATTGTTAGGGCACCGAAATTGGGGCTTTTGCCTCCGGGTGTTTTTAAGGCAAATTGGCCTTGTAGAAACCTAATTGGGGACCTAACGAACGCGTTGAAATGCTCGGTTCGGTAATCCGACGAGCGTACGCGAAGTTATTGACGAAACGGTCGGTTTTGGTACAGATAGCCGCAGCACACGGAATAAAGGTCTAAAAATCATGAGATCGGAACTAGAGCACCTTGGAGTCAAGGAATAAACTCCGGAAAAGATGGATCGCGGTTCGGAGGTCGTTTGGAAGTCGCGCAAGAGTTCGGGCCAAACCGGGCAATGGTTGCCGCGGGAGGTCGATTGCAAGTGACTACAAGCAATCGGAACGCGTATTGAGGTGCGTTGGTTTACCGAAGCGACTAGGTCGCCTATATGTCTAATTATTAGACTTTCATGTTGATGCATGTTAATAAATGGTATAGTTGATGCATGAGACAAAATGCCAAGTAGTGAGCATGTAAAAGTAAAGTAGTATGCATGATGATTATGATATGTAGATGCTAAGTAAACGCCTGAACGTATGAATAGCATGATGGTAATATGCAAGATAAATGTGCATGAAAACTAGGTTCATAACCCTAGAATGATTAAAGTAAATGATGCTATGCTAAAGTATAAGTGATAAGCATGATATAAGAATAGTAAATGCAAGTGCATGTTAAGAATGCTAAGTAAGGAACATATATAGGTGGACATGAATAAACCTATAGATCGAGTGGCATTAAACCTAGTGTCGAGGACATAGGTTAAACAAATGTGATGTTGAACCTAATGTAAAGAACATAGGTTAAATAAGAGTGATGTTAAACCTAATGTAAAGAACATAGGTTGTGAAATGAAAGCTGCTTAACCTATAGTCAAGTGAACCTAGGTTGGAAAAGAATGATGATCCTAGTGTAATAAACCTAGGTTAAGAATGTGAAAGCAATAAACCTAAAGTAATAACTTAGGTTGTGTAAAGGACAATGAACCTAGAGTCAATTGGACCTAGGAGATAAAGGCTTAGACCTAGAGAGGTCAGTTCCATAGGGTTAAGACCAACCCTTGGTTAATGTGATATGGATTCCGGAATCCCAAAGCTTGCTGATGCACCCAAAGTGGTGTGGGGTGTGTACGACGATTTCGCCGCCCAGGGGCTAGAGAACCATTGTCATGGCGTTTGTGCGACGATTTCGCCGCCGGATGGTTAGCCAGTTTGTGCATCCTACCGCCTGTTGACTGAACCACTGTCGTGGCGTGTGTACGACGATTTCGCCGCCGGGTGGCTAAGTCATTGATTGAACCTAGGCCGTTGTTGGGTGAGGTGCGGTTCGTTCGCCGCCAGACGGCTAGGACAGGAGTACGGTGAGCTGTTGCCAGCTGAGGTGCATGTGAGAGTTCCTTCACCTCGAGCTAGACAGGTCGCGACACTGGCGATGACTTGAGCGTCAAGACCGGACGTGTGGCTGTTGACCTCAAGACCGGAGTCGGTGTGCTTGTTGACCTACGAGTAGAATTGCCAAACAGCGAAGATATAGCATGGTTCAAGACATGTAAGAGTAAAGATAGCTAAAGAACAAAGAATGGCTAAAGAATAAGAATAGCTAAAGAAAGGAATAGCCTAAGAGGCTTAAAAGTAAGCATTAAATGGCAAAGATAAAGAATGACTATAACATAATAGCGGTTAAAGTAACGCTACTTGTATGATCTAGTATGCATATTTCATTTCGGGAGCATACATGTATTTTCACCACTGAATATATACTATTGTATATTGTGATGTCAGCTGCCGCCGCCCCGAATCCACTACAACTTGGCAGCGGTTCGGGCACATCAGCGACGCCGAACGGATAGTACTTTCCTGTCCCGCCTCCAAGACAAGAGCTAACCAGATTACATACTAAGCTAGATATAAAGGTAAAACCAGGAGAAATATGCTTAATACATCACACATATTCAACAATCATTACAAAACATGTGCTACAAACATATATGCATATACTAGTAATATAGAGCAATAGAACAACTTGTACATCAATCTATTCTAACAAAAAAGTAAAGTATAAGACAGAGATATTTTCTTCTGCTAAAATACACGAATACCATTCTCTGTACATCCTCAATTCCCCACTTATATAAATATGAATCCAACATATTATTACTTATCCCAGAGCTTCACTCATAATAAGCCAAGTATAAGATAGCAGGAACAAGCTACAACTAGGCCACTAGGGGGGGCGCTATGCCCTTGCCGCGGTCCTCGCTCGCTTCGCCTCTATTGTCCTGTACCCAAAACCACCGTTGATGAACTATATAAATATAGTTCCCTCGTGGTCGCGCGATCCGCCGCCGGTCTTCCCTTAGCTAGTCTAGAAAGGCATAAGAAACAATACAAGGTCACAC
>NC_033644.1:3982036-4002937 GCF_001540865.1 Ananas comosus | reverse complement strand
TCCCCACATTTGCTCGGCTTGTGCTCGCTCAACCCCAGCCGAGCACAAGCCGAGTAAATTATTTGCTCGGCTTGTGCTCGACCGAGCAATTTCATAGCTCGGTTTTTTAAGTCGAGCACAAGCCGAGCAATTATTTACTCGGCTTGTATACTCGATCGAGTACTCGATCGGTTGCTTGTTATTCAATTTTCCTAATCTAACTTATATATATTTTTTATTTAAACATTTTAGAATAGGTAATCTGAAACTAGACTATCAACTTTAAAATGTATATTTACTCAAAAAAATATTAACTCGAGTGAAAATATTAAAATAAAACGATTTTTAATTTATTAATTTTATATATAATATTTATATTAATAAATAGCCTCCATCCTATCAAGTCTTTTTCGATGTCGGGACTTTTAAATTGATGACATAATACTAAAATTTTAGATAAAAGATTTGAACTTGTTATATATAATATAAGAAATTTTCTATCGAAATTTCACATAATTTTCATATTTTTATACCGTTAAGCTTGCAAAGAGCTCACTATGATCATTAAAATGATCATGCAAACTTAGAGTTTGCAAATGGCAAACTCTAAGCTTGTCATTCTTTTTTCGTACTGGTATTATATTAGACATTCTAGCCCTTGTGAGATTAGGGGTACCCAAATGAGAGAGAGAGAGAGAGAGAGTGAGAGTGAGAGGTGAAAAGGGAGAGGTAAGATAGAAGAGATCAGGGTTACCCACCCAACCCTGGCGATGGCGGAACGAAATGCTGGAAGTGGATCCCAAAAGAGCTTTTCAAGAAGGGAGTGTTGCCACAACGAGAAAAGGATGCGACAGGCAGCAAGGAGCCGTTGGCATCACTCGAGGTAGATCGGCGTATTGATGGATGCGTGGAAAATCTGCTGGATGTGAATGTGGAAAGAAGATTTCATACACTGAAAGGCTTTCTCCACAAGCTCCTGAGGGCCAATAGTATGAAGGAGTCGTTTGATCGAGTTGGTGGGGCATTTATGGGCAGGATTTACTCCTCAAACGCTCGCTACCGCCACCCTTTTTCTGATTGAGACCCTTCTACTCCTTGTGTAAACTGTTGCTCCAATGGGAGTCATATTTATGGCGACATTAATGATAAACATGGATGTGGTAACGATCTTTGGGGATTCGGTGTGGCGACATTGAGGATGGACCAACCTGGAAAGATACATTTACTCCATACTGAAGATGTGGGCAGGAAATCTTATAAAGAGGCCCTCTTATCCCCTATTAGGCCTCAGACCATCAACCCTCTCCATCTTGAGCATTCTAAGGTTCAACTCCTAATTAAGAACAGAGAGCAAAGATCGCCATAACTTCGCCGGCAAATGTTTTAGGTGCCTGGGCTCTGATCATAAAGCTGCAGACTGCAGAGACCCGATCAGGTGCTATCGGTACTCCAAAACAGGTCACAAGGCTTCTCGGTGCAGTATCAAACCCCTTCAACGGCACGGCAACATGTTGAGAGTAAACCGTGCACGCGAACGTGTCCCACCTCTCCGGTCGTCGTGCCTTTCACGGAGGATTATCTCACTCGTAGGGAGCTACGACAAAACGCCATACTAGCTGATATCGTTCAGCCGGCGAATCTCGGACGTTCCCCTCAGCAGACAATTTCCAATGCTCTAGCGGATCGTTTTGGCAGGTATCCGACTAATTTTGTGGTGGCACGACATAGAGAACATGACTATACGGTGTTCCTGCCTGACTAAGTTTCGGTGAGAGACTTGTTCGGCGGCGAATTATTACACTTGAGGGATTTTGGATGAACTGCTTCGAGTGGGGACAGCACCGGCATACTATGCCACATAGACTGCCTTTCAAAGCTTGGATAAAATTGCATAACCTCCCTTTCGAAAGCTGGTCGATCCCCAGAGTAGTTGCCATTGTCCGTGGCTTCGGACGGTTCCTGCCAGCTGATGAACGTTCGAAGTCCATGACCGACTTGAGGGCCTATCGTTGCCATGCTGCTGTTCATAATTTGATGGACATGCCCCAAAATCTGTCCCTAATTCTGGGGGAAGAGTCATTCCCCATAATGGTTTTGCTTGAGAGTTGGGAGGAGGACGGTGGTGCTGCTGATCAACCACAACCCTCGTCCCCGCCGAGGAGAGCCAAAACTTGTATGAATGTGAGACCCGGACTAAGATAATAGTAAACAAAGGTGACATTGACAATAGAGACAAGATTGGCATCGAGATACACATTGTTAAACCTAGTTTAAACAATAGTGACATTATGGCAAGAGTAGCCAAGAGAATGGCAAGTATGATAAGGTAGAGACCTATCATCGTTAAAGTGGCATTGTGGCTAGTGGCTATGTGTCCTCAAGTTGAGGATTGGATCGATACTCACGATAAGTCTTGGCTTGAGGGAGGTAGCTCCCCCTCAAGCGGTGCATTCCGGAATAGTCACCACGGGGAGCGACGTCCCCGAAGACGGTCCCCAGAGAGGTTGGAGTCCCCCGTTATTAAGGAATTTTTGGTTGTGAGTTATTGGGGTTAACAGGGTTAACCGGTAAGATTGGGTAAAAGCCAAAGTAAAACTATGAAAAGAGCATGCATGCATAATCATTCATATTTGATTATATATGTCAACTGACAGCTTTCTTGCAGGCATAGTATTAGCATTAGTATTGGCTACTTTTCTTTTTCTTTGAAATACTTATACCTGAATAGACCTAGTGGGTAAGTCGGCGAGGTCGGTTGCCGAACTCACTAGAAACTTCGTTGTAGTTCTCACACCACTAACCCTACAGATCCGAGCGCGAGCGGGGCGGCGGAGGATCGGGGCAAGGGTATTGCGCCATAGCAAGTGGCCAATGGAGTACTTGCATTTTAGTCATTCCCTTTTTGGTTCATATATCAACTTTCTTTTGTTGATCTAGAGATGTAAAAGTTGTAAACCTTTATGCATTTTGGGGTTGAATGATTAAGATGTAAAAGATATTATGAATGAAAGCAAATGGATGTAATAGTTTTAGTTTACTAGTATTTGGTTTAAATGTAATCAAATATTATGTATGGTTGTATGTTTTAGCTTAGAGCTTTCGCTTCCGTTGTTGCTTGCCCTCGTGCAAGCCTTGTATAATTGCATATCTCTTTATTTGATTGCTTAATTATATTTATTGTTAGAGCCTTGGGCGGGCGGGGGAGGCCATGTCCATTCGGCGTCTGTTGATGTGGCCCGAACCCGACCAAATTGGCCGGGAGCAGGGCTTGACATCGTGATTCACGCAGCGAGATGTTTCTGAATTCTCGAAGTCTTGGATTCTTCAATCTTCTTCAATCACGCACCGAATCCTTCAAGAC
Organism: Ananas comosus; assembly: GCF_001540865.1. Lineage (NCBI taxonomy): Eukaryota > Viridiplantae > Streptophyta > Magnoliopsida > Poales > Bromeliaceae > Ananas > Ananas comosus. Next base: position 3,999,597 of record NC_033644.1, on the reverse strand, counting down.
TCCGATTCAAATCACGAAACTTGCCAACACACAATACTTAACAGTATGTCTATGTGGTGACCTCTGGACTGATTGTCCAAGATCCGATAGCCTTCGCCGAAATCGATTGTCGATTTCGGTGCGTTTTTTTCGGCGAAATTCGCCGGCGAAACGCGGTTTCGGTTCGAATTTCATCCGACGGTGTGTGTTTGCCCTGAGTTGTGTCGCTGAGCCTTGTTGGCTAGTCACCATCATCATATCGTGGGTTCAGAGATAACGGGTGAGCGACGGTGGTTTCCGGTGTTAAAATTGACACTTCCAGGAACCCTAATCCTAACAATTATCCGGCGATAATTATTTGATTGCGTAATCTTGTGTCTGCTGCCAAGACGTCCAAATCGATATGTTTTGTGGCAGCGAGTGACTCGTGGCACGAGTCGGTGAGTTTCGGGACACTTAGAAGGTCCCGACGGCGTCCTGGTGTGATTTTCGGGACTTCCGGCCAGTTACGATGATCGGTTTTGGGAAACCGATTTTGAGGAATTGTGTGGGCTTTGTGAGTTCGGTATTTTGAATTGGTGAGTTGGATACTGACCCAATGGATCTTCGTAGGTTCGGTTGACTTGTTGTGCACTTCGTAGGTCTGGTTGACTTGTTTTGTACCCAGGTTTCCGATGCGGTTGTGACAGGTGGGTGCTTCGAGTTGGTAGTCGGTGAGACTGTTTCACCTTCCCCTGTTCTTCTATATCAGCATCGTAGTCTCTACATGTCGGTTGTTTTGTTTATCGTTCGTTCATCTATATCTTGTTAATTATATGATGATAGTTGTTGATAGACATGTAGAGCAGGTTTGCACATTTTGTATATTTGTGGACCTTGGGTCCAGGCAACACATTGACTCCTTTGTCGTGTGTTTCAATCTAGTTGATCGTGGTTCGGCGTTGTACGCCCTTGTATCTGGCTTCGGCCAAGGCACCGGCTTCCTGCCGATTTTCGCATTGAGTATATCAACATGATTTAGTCACAACACTTGGGTGTATTCATTAACACCAGATCAGTTTGGCCACCGACCAGGGGTGTACTATCCAGATAGGTCGTCCAGTGGACACATGGATCAGGTTGGTGCAGGTTTGTGACAGGCAACGCTTGAGGTCCCTAAACTAATATAGCAGGCACTAGATTGGGTACAGTTTTGGTTTGGTTACCTTGAGACATGCTCAGCATTGTATTCCTTACAGTAGCAGTTTTTATTCTTGCTCTTATCATATCTGTTATAGTTACTGTAGTTCTCTTTTGTATCATAGCACTTGTACTTTGTTTACCTTACCTTATTTGTTTTTCGGTGATTACGACTTGCCTTCGTGGCTCTATAGTACCCACTGGGAAACCTTGATTGTGGTTTCTCACCCCCCATTTTTCCAGGTGGTTGGGGTAAGGAGTTGGCTTTTGGGCACGATGGGATTACGTTCTAGCTAGCCTACAGTAGCGACCGTCACCCGGATTACTTTTATTTCCGCTTTTAGTAATTTAAATAATTAAATGGTTAAGTTAGATGATCAATATGAATGTTTGAGTATTTGTGAAGATTTATGAATGTTCGGTTTTGGATTTACGTATTTATGCATCGTGGTTTTTTACCCCTAGAGGTGGTCGGTTTTCAAAATAGAGTTTCCGAGTGGGAAACAGTTTTAAAAATATTTTCAAATAGTTTTATGGATGATTAACTAGAGTTTGAAAATAAAGCTTCCGGGTGGGGAGCACTTTTAAATAGAATAATTGTTGTACTGTGCATCATCATCCAACGCCTAAGAAGTGTTTAGAGGTATGCATCATCTCTAAGGATAGCTAGCTATATGGAAATGCATCGCATGAATGGTTTGTGGATTGGTGAATATAAGTTGTTGTTGTGATCCTAATGTTGTTGTTGGTACGCCGTGCAAATATAAAGGAGACTCTGTAAGAGTGGACAGAGGAATTTTGTATTTGTGGCTGCTCTATCCGTCACGTGGGCCAGGTTGAATTCAAAAAAAAAAATGAAAAAATTCTACAACTCTGGATTTCAAAGTTGTATCCATTATAAAAATGCTTTTAAAATCGGCCCCGGGGCATGACACCTACGCAGTAGGCCGTTCAAAGTACACCCATTACCAACCAAAAAGGTTCGGTCCGCTTTTAATTATCTGATATTTCAGGGGAAGATCATCATAGCATAGGAACATTCAAGAGCAACTACCTCACCTTCCTCATGGCAGCCTGAATTGCTTAGATGAATTTTGAATTGCCTACCTGAATTTGGGATCAGGAATTCAGAATTTGGATTTCTGAATTGAACCAAGATATTCGATGCATATAAAGGTTTAGAATTCAGAATTCAGATTTGAACTGCATTAAGTTTTTCGATGCATATAAAAGGTTCAAATTCAGAATTCAAAATTGCACCAACGAATTTCCAGAATTCAAAATCAGAATTCCCAAAGTTTAGAATTCTATATAGTAAGCCCTTCTCAAAACAAACACCAACAAAAATTTGACCACAAATTTCTCGTTTCCTTTCAAACAAAAGTTTGACCCCTTGCCAACACAATCAAAAGACCTGCAATATGAAAAAGCCGAAGAGAAAAAACAATGTGCAAAAAAATAAGTAAGTAAACAAAAAAGCAAATGAACAAGATAAAACTTAGAGGGAAGTAACAGACATAGATGGTAAAGCAAATGAAGAAATAAACACCCAACAAAAACATAAAAAAATGAGGGAAATGCATAAAAATTGCATGAAACTCCTTTTGCATGACTCCCCTGAATTGCCTGGTTGCATTATGAATTGCCTAGCAGAATTCTAAGTTCGACATGAGCTCAAATTAGGAAGAGAAACATCTAAGTAAAATCTCTATTTTCTTTACATAATAGAAGATCGACTACATATAAAAGATACAGGTATATATTTAAAATCACACAATGTATCCATTTCCAACAATTCTAGGAGCCAAATAAATGGCTCTTTATCAATTTTCTTTTTCGTTATTCCGTTAAACCATGGGGTTGAACCTCTCTTTTACAGGAACAAATAAAGACCACACAGGAAAAGCCTCATATACCTTTCCTCTTCAGAACCAAACATATGTTGTTACAAACAACCATCGCCGTTTAAAAGTAACATGGGAAGAGAGAACGTGAAAGAAAATAAAAGAATAAATAAAGAACTCAAAGAAAATATAGGCGTAATGAAAAAAAGACAATAAAAGCAAAGAAAGAACATAAGAAGTGGACACCAAATATAAGAACAACAGGAAATGGTTGCCTATGAGCAGGCCGTTCAAACTTCCACTTGTTCCAAATACAGGGCTCATGTACTTCTTTATCTTTTTAGGCACAGATAGTTAGATATGAAGAAAACTTGTAACCAAGAAAGAGAACCAGTAGCAGTAGTTAACGAAGTTGTACAATAGAGGTACCAAATAAAGAAGTATAAACCAGAATCAAAATCATTAGGAGTGAAAGGCGAAAACAAAAACAATAAAAGTGCAATAAACATACAACAAATAAAAGTATACACATACTGCAAGATATAGGGCAGCAGACTAGAAAAACTGGTAGAAGAAAAGTATCAAAAATATTTTCACACATGGAAGATCAAAAAGCGAGAAAAACCAAACGCCCGAAAAAATAATTCCAAAGAGCCTGAGGGTGAAAAAGTTGGAGATTAGTAGAACAATTGTGTAAAAAATATATGCAATGTTCTTTCCAATAGCTTTCAAAGAGGCTCAGGTAGGCGGGAAAAGCCTCACATAGAAAGAGAAACTTTGCAAATAAAATAGAGCATCTCTGATCTTGAAGCTTCAAGAGGTTTAGCTTATACTGACTTCACTATGTAGGCCAAATTCATGACGTCATAATGGAAGTTTTAAGACAAAACAAAAATCATTTAGCTATTTTAAACATTGAGTTGCTACTTTAGACCTCTATTTACATGATCAGACATATATATGTAAAGGAATAACATTTACCATCATCCCCAGCGCCGCGCCCCACCTCTCCGATGCCTGCGAAGCGCCTTGCGATCACCTCGGCATTTTGTCGAACAGGGCGTGAACGCTAGGGAGAGGGCGTGGGGGCCTGCGAGCTCCTCCTCCGATCGCATGATGGCGAGGGGGAGAAGGAGAATAAGATCCTAGCAGATCAGAACGAGATCGAAGAGAGATGAGAGGCAGGATCGGGGAGAGAGAGATCTGCAGGATCTGCAGATCTTGAAGGGGGCGGCGCAAGAGGGGTGCGAGCAGGCACCGGGCGGGGGTCGCGCGCACATGGCAGCATGGGTGGGCACGGTGCGGGTGGGCGGCTCGAGCGAGCGCGGGCGCGGGTCGCAGCGCGGATCTGCAAGACCTCCGCACCCCTGCGGGGCGATAGGGGAAGGAGGCGAGGAGAGGGGCGCGAGAGGCATAGTGCGACAACTGTCTGCACCTTGCTGGCTTTGCGAATCCAGAGGGAACAGGAATCGGGGATGAGAGTGTAACGCCCCCAATTGTCCCACATCGGATGGGATACTGATTCTGATCAGTTTATATAAGGCCTACACGCTAATAATAATAACTCGGTTTAAGTATTTTGGGCCGATTGTTTGGGCCCAATGAGTTATTGTTGCTAGCGGGTCGGGTCGTTACATTTGGTATCAGAGCCAAATACCAGCCGGAAGTGTGAGAACTAAGTGTTATGTGGGGTAAAGTGCTTACACCAAAAGAAACTTTTTGTGGCAATTATTTAGCGGTGATTATCAAACGGCCGCTATTATTATTATTTTATTACACCTTTAGCGGCAATTATGTTCAAATATACCTACTAATATTAATATATTAAATATAATCCTAATCCAACCCCAACCTAACCCAACCCAACCTCGTGCCCTCTCTCAACCCACGCCCGCTCCCCCTCCCCCTCCCCGCTCCTCTCTCCTCTCTCGATCCCCCTCCCCCTCGGTCGGATCCTCCCCCCTTCTCTCTCTCTCTCTCTCTTACTCTCACCCTCTCCCCCTCTCGATCCAAGCCGAAACCCTAGCTTCTCTCCTCGGTCCCTTGCCCTAATGGCTTCTCTTGGTTAACATCTCCATCAGCGGTGCTCCAGATCCTGCTCCAGATCCTGCGGGGGACGCCTCGTGACCTACGGCGGCGGCGGCGTCGCCGTTCCCATCGCCTCTGCCGAGCCGTCTGATCCGATGGTCTGCACCTACCATTGCCGTCAGATGGTGATCCCCCGCTACCTCCGTCGTAATAGCAACCCTAGTTGATTCGACGTGATTTGCTTTCGATTGAAAATTTGAAGTGATATGATGAGATATTGCCATATTTAGCTTCTTTTTGTAGTTGCTTTATCGTGTTTATGTCTGATTTCTTGGTGTGATTGTGAGATTAATGGTAAATTCTCGAGTTGCTTGTATTGAAGTGCTGGTGTGGTTACTAATTCCTTGTGGCAATTTTATCTGTTTGGATTTTGGAAAACTTATATCCTGAACAGTGAATGCTTGATTCATAATNTAATGCTTTTTGGCTACTAATATTTTTTAATATTTCAATTCATTGTAGTATTTAGTTGTTAATCAAGTATTTTAATATTAATTTAATTGCTGCTATAAGCTTTATTAATCAATCATTTAGTATGTTTTTTGCGGCAATTATAATTAATTGTAGCGGCGTTTATAATAGTTGTTATTGTATATTATTTAGCGGCATTTATAATAGTTTTTATTGCATACTATTTAGCGGCATTTATAATAGTCGTTATTGTATAATATTTAGCGGCATTTATTTGGATTTTTACCAACCGCCGGAATAAATGTCGCTAAAACTTTTAGCGATTCTGCCAATAGCGGCAATTGTTAAAATTGCCACAAAATATTTTAGCGGCAATTGTAATTGTCGCTAATTTAAAAAATAATCGCCGCTAAAACATAGTTTTGTTGTAGTGCCACCTCTTGAACTCGTAGGAGCCACCTCTAGAATCTCACATCCTCTGGTAATTTTGGTCCTGATCTGTCTGTCTCTCTGTGATCTGGTTTGGATCCGACGAGAACGTCATGGTCTAAACATGGGGAGTTTTGTAACGCTCCCAATAGTCCCACATCGGATGGACATTGATTCCGATCAGTTTGTATGAGACCTACACGCTAGTAATAATAACTGGACTTAAGCATTTTGGGCTGGTGGTTTGGGCCCAACTAGTTATTGTTGCTAGCGGGTCGGGTCGTTACAGAGAGAGAGAGGGAAGGGATCAAAGGTGTGCGAGAGGGAACAGAAGAGACGGGGCATAAAACTCAAGATTTAATATATCTATAGATAGTTTATTCCATAAACTCATTAAACTTCAACTAATGATAATATTTAACTTCAACAGCGAAACGCGGGACACTTTATAATTATGTATTCTCAATCATTCCCATGTACAATTCTTGACATTGAACTCAAATTAATATTGATAAATCATCATCTCAAGACAAAATATTATTTTATTTGTGAACAATTTTTTTTTTCTCTTTTTTCTTTTCCTTCTCTATGCTGAATTACTGCTTGAATACTAATTCTAAGATTTGTTTAGCTCAGTTAAAAAAAGAAATTTTAGTAATGCTAATTTATTAATACAGACTAATTAAACCAAATTTGTACTTTCTTAATGCATGTAAAGTGTCTTCCTGGCAATCTTACACGGAGCCTTACTAGAACAACTAACTAAACTCCACGTTTGGTGCTTTTTTTTTTTATTATTATTTTGGGTTTGATCACGTTCCTTTTTCCCAACTTTTCTATTTTTAAAGAGGTGCATGGTTATCTTCTTTGTAGACTCTACACCACCTGGCGGTGTTCGCCGGAGCAATTTCTTTATAGACTTATGCACAAGCTCGACCTATGCACAGAAAAATCGTGCGCATGCAGGGTTGCGAATTTACGCCCCCACGATCTCGTTTGAATATGCAATTTTTTAGATTTTAATAACTATTATTATTAGTTTAATATTTTGTAAATTAGGTATTACTGTGTAAGATTATAAATGAGTCGAACACGAGCAAGTTTGAGCCAGCTGAAGATCCGCTTGAAAGTTATTCAAACTTGAGATCAACTTGAGGATTATTTGAGCCTACTCGTGTTTATTTAGCTCGAATTTAAAATGAGTTGGGATAATCCAATTCATTTTCGGCTTAAATTAGTTCGAGCTGACTCAAAAATTATTTCAAGTTAGCTTGAATTAAACTTTAATAAATTATTGACACTAATTATAATTAATACTTTGTTTAATTTATTGATAATGATAATTGCTTTTGGTCATTAGAATTACTAATTAGTATTAAAATTCATGTTACTAAAAACTCTAAAGTTTAAAAGCAATACTTAACTCTGCTGCATATATATATTAAAAGTAATATTTACATAAATTATTTAGAGTGAATTACAATCTTGATTTTCAAACTGTAAGACGCATGACATTTTAGTCCTCAATTTTTAATTTACTGAAATTTCTAGATCGAACTATTTAAATTGTTGTAATCAAATTTCACAATGTAATTTCGTTGACTAAATACTGATGTATCACTAATTAATATAGAAACAATGCGACAATATTATAATTACTAATATAATAATGATTACTGCAGTTTAAGTTTGAGGACCAAAATGCCTTATACATATAGTTTGAGAATCAAAAGTGCAATTTGCTTTTATATATTTTTAAAATTTGTAAACTATATCGAAGCAATTGTGAGCAAGCCGGAATCAACTTGCATTTAGCTTATCTATATTTTGAGATAAAAAATGAGTAATGATACCAATCGGCCCTAGAGCAAGTGGCAAAGGGTTTGGTGGTTGGTATCCGAGGTTTCAAGTTTAAATCTTAATTGATTCACATTTTCAACTAAGTTTATTTTTAAATAAAATAAACGAAGCGGGTAACGAACTACCTATCTCTCTCAAAAAAAAAGTAGTGATCAACTAGTAATTGGTTAAACCAGCAAGCTGAATCTAAAGCTAATTTGGAGCCGAATACATCCGGCCTAGTGTGTGAATAGCGAGCTTGATTGATGGTCGTCGTCCGCAAGATTTGTTGGGTCGTTACATACGTACGGTGCAGCTCCGACCAGCCTTTCAGATAAAGATCGGTATCGTTAAACATGATTTTATACTACTTGAAGTACCTAAAAGCTAAATTTCAAATCTTTTCAACATCATTAGCCTAATGATCAAAGGGTTTTAAAATTTACAATTTTAATTGTCCATATGAGACGCACGTGAAAATATCCAAATCAATTAAATTTTTATTAGAAAATTTTTTAAACTATTTAAAATAAGATCTATACTCTTGATCTTGATTACAAGACTCCTATCATCACTTTTTAAAAAATATTAATTTTCGGCCGTTCATCTTTATATCCACTTGATGGACAAGAGAACAATATAGAAAAATCATGAAATTTGGTTTTTAGATACTTCAAGTGGTATAGATTATGTTCAACGGTGCTGACCGTCAATTTAGAGGCTCCATCATCGAAAACAAATGAGTGACAACGAAGTTCGTTTGCTACTAATAGCATTCAAGCTCAACTTAAAATAATTTTGGGTTCGAGTCGGGTTCAAGTCAGGTTTGCGTTCGGATTGGGTACAATCAAATTCATCCCCGAATCCAAATCATTCGGATTTTTGTTTTTGATATTCATGTTCGAAATTATATCCATTCAGCATCGAATAAATTCACTCCGTTTGAATTTGGATTCGGATAAAATTTTGGGTACCTGTATCCATTGATATCCCTAATCCAGATAACAAAATTTATTCCCGTGTTTTAGCTAAACGTCTTTAAAAAATAGTTAGAATAATTATTCTGATCAAATCGGATTATTTTAGATAATTTTAGAGCAACTATTCTGTAAGGCCAAACCGAATTATTTTAAATAATTTTAGAATAATCCGAGAACAACTATTTTGTAGGACTTATTTACGTAAATAAGAAAAAGTTCCCATTTCCAATTTTTGAGATAAAATTTAAACTTTTAGGCTGCGTTTGGATGTAGGATAAAATGGGAATAGCCCATTTTATCCTGCTAATTCACCCAAACAGCCCATAAATTTGTGGGTTTAACTTAGCCCTGTCTTAACGGGTTATCCAAGGATAACCCGTTAAGACCAATTCCCCAGCACCCATGGAATAGCACACTTTGCTAGGGTTAGCTCAGGGGCAGGGATTGGAAATTTGGTAAAATGCATCTTCGTCGCCTACGCGTTCCTCGCCTCCATTAATGCCCCATACCTACCTTCCTCCTTGCTCATTTCTCCGCCCAAATTCTCCTGCCTCCTCGTGTCAACCGCCTTCTTCCTCCTCTCCACTTCTCTCGACGCAATCTGCTGGGAAAAGCCCATTTAAGCGAGATCTCATTTGGGATTCGGCTTCATCGGTAATCCCTCTCGTATCTTGCTTTCTTCCTCCCTACTTCTCTGGTAGTCTCTCTTAACTACCGCCATCAATGAGGAAGATCTCGCTCGAGATCCATCCTCATCTGTAACATTCATCTCTCAAACCCTTCGATTTGACGGATATTAATGGGTACTACCCCCTCTCGGTGAACATGTGGGCTTGTGATGTACGAAACCTCCTCCTTCCTCTTTGCCGACTATACTGTGTTGTCAAGTCGGCCATTAAGTGCGAGAACCATCCTCACAGGTATAAGGCATGAAGTTTTTGTGCCCTTCTTCTCTTTAAATTAGGTGGGACTCAAAGGTAGTGCTTCTCTTTGCCATTAGCTTCAAACTGTATCTCTGTTACTATTTTGTTGCCTATCATTGTTGGAGGAGAAGTCTTCAACGTTGAGCTTTTCAGTCTTTTTCTGATCTCATCGAGGTGGGATTTTATAAGATTATCTTGTAATGTCAACTACTTTTTGTAGATTTCTCTTTGACATTTTCTACTACCTGAAGCTACTGTTTGTTGTTTTATACAAGTAGAGCCTAGCTTTTGTATGCTCCTTACTTTACAATCCAACCATGAAAAGTAGAGAACATTGCCATTTGCCCATTTGTTTCGAGGGAAATTTTTTTAAAAAAAATTATTCAATGTCACGACCCGCGACCACCCGCCAATTTGGCCGGGTCGCGGCGCCGCCGACAGACCGCCGAACGGACAGAGTTTCCCCTGTACGTCCTAGGCGTCGCAATCAATACAATACGAGAGGTTCCAAACAGGAACAGTATTCACTCACAGATTGCATAAGGAAGTATCGAAAACATAAACTACTAAGTTGAATGCTGTAATTCAATGATGTAGGGAAAGGATAATTACATATCCTTGGCAGGGTGGCATAGTTTTTTGAACTAGTGCAGCCGCCATGGAGTCATGTACAATCTTATCCCCTGAGGCATTTTATAAAATTATATATCATAATGACCCAGTAGTAAACCAATCTAATATGTATGCAGTAATACACATGATTGATTTGTTTGCTTATTCATCTCAAATGGCCCCTCTAAAAAAGTCGCTGCAGCCTAATTTGAAAAACAAGGGCTCATTTATTGATGTTCCCTCTACTGACAGTCAAAGCTTAGATTGCTCTATGCAAGAATCAACTAAAACCAGGGTAAGATCGGGTAACTGGACAGAAATAATGGACTCCGCAATGTTGAACGTAATGATAGAGGAGCATACTCTTGGGAACTTTGTCAATGGGAGTTTTACTCTTGGGAATTTTGTCAATGGGAGTTGTACTTCATTGGCATGGATTAGAATGATTCGAGATTTCAATGAGAAGACAAAATTGGGCTTTAACAAAGTTCATTTGCAAAATCGTTTGAAAGTCTTGAAGCGTCAATATTTGATGTATCAAACTTTAGCCAACAAAAGTGGATGGGGGTGGGATTGCACACAAAATATTCCAACTGCGGGTGACTCTAGTGATTGGGATGCCATTATAGCGGTATGTGTTTCAATATTTTACAATCTATCTTTTTTTCTAAACCAAAATTGTTTCTTTTTATAGGTGAACTTTTGCATATCATATATATATATATATATATATATATATATATATATATTTCTATTTTTAGGAAAATCCTGCTTATGCTAAGTATCGGGACAAACCATTTCCGGCATATCAATCTATTGAATTCTTGACTGGAAAAGGTACTGCAACCGGCAGACATGGATTTACTTCCCGGGTGGAGGTCGAGGATGTTCGTAGTACCTCTTCATCCTCTCCTGCTACGCAACCACTCAATATGGAAAACTTTGCCAAGAATTTAGAGGACGTTAATGACGCCAATTCAACTTCTCCAACTCCGACTCCAATTAAAGTAAGTACCCACTATGAAGGTAGTGGCTCCGGCCGCACTTCATCGTTGAAGAGGCCGCGAGTGTCACCACCAAATCCTACACCAACTTCAAACCGTCGCCGAAAAGATGACGGTCGAACGCAAGCAATTTATGAGCTCGTTGAATTGGGAAAAAAAAGAACTGAAATTGCACAAGCTATAATGGACCGTGAGTTACAAGCTCGGCCAAAAATTCACTCAATAGAGGAGTGTATGGAAAGGCTCTCCACTGTTGCTCACTTGACTCCTGATGGTTTACTTGCTGTGTGTGAGGCTTTAAAAGATGAGCGCAATAGGCCTATTTTTATGAAATTGAGTGGCGATATGTTGTGCATGTGGATAGATCGTCAAATCGCCATGCAACAATTTTATGCTGGACAAAGGCCTATTGCATCATCATTTGCACCTACTGCACCCTTTTTCACAGCAGTATCTTCATCCTTTACTCCTGGATCATTTGCATCCTTTCCACCTGCAAGTGCAGGCTTCCTACTTGGCACACCCACTTTTCCCCCTACAGGACCTTCTGGCTCTTTTAATTTACCATCATTTTCGCCGGAAAGGCCATCTTTTCCGCCTAATTAAGTTCGTACTTTTGGATTGATGAAGAAACTTGCCCTTTTTTGGTGTTTGGCACTTCCTGGTTGTGCTACTTAGTACTAATTAAGTGAGCACTTATTATCTATTTTGTTTGCATAAAGCTCTGAGATGCTGCATGTATTAACTTATGTACTCTTTCTAATTTACATGTACTCTATGCTTTACTTATATGCTTTGTTAAGTTCAAACAGTATGTCCACTATGAAGGACTTGTAGGCTGATCCATGCTTTTTCAATTTGTATAACTGTTGCTCTGCCCAGCTTGCTTCTTCTCAACTTTTTATTTGCTGGTCTTTGCTTACCATTGATGAGCACAAGAGTTGACTGGTATGAATGGTATAAGTTTGCTTCATTACCTGAACACTTGTTTCAATTTCCTATATATATGCTTGCCATACTTCTATTAACTGTTGTGTTGTACCATACTTTTGGAATCCTATTCCTATATAACCTGATCTGTTTTCATTCATGGCCAGGTGTAAAAGGTAATATAGTTTTGTTGAAATGGGAGATTATTTGGTTCAAGCTTAGTATGTATAAGCTTGCTTCTTCTCAAGTTGTAATACAAACGGTACGCGCTCCGGCAATGATGAATAAAGCTTGCAACAGTCATGAATGGTTTGGGGGGCAATAGGTGACCTATTGCAACCACCGTTCAGACTTGGGCCCTTTATTACCTGAGCCAACACATTATTGGCCTTTATTACCTGAGCCAACACATTATTGTTCAGCTGCAGCATGTAATTAATCTCCAACTCTCTTCTAACCTCTACTTATTAGATTCAATTGCTATTACTCGAGGTAAGTGAAGGCTACAAGTTTCATGTAACATGATTTCAAAAGTATGTTTTTGTCAAGACGTTGTAAAAAATTTTCGAACTGGTTCAGTTGGTCCATGTTTTTGCAAACAAGTTGCTTCTCGCTTCTTTATCATGCTTGCAGTTTAATATTGTAATTATTCCATCTCGCTTGTAGCATTCTTTGATATTTGTTCAGATCTTTTGTTTACATATGTGCTTGTGAAAGTGCAACCCTGTGCAACTAGTAACTTTATATTGGTCTCTGTACCTCATATATTGTACCTACAAGTGTGGAACTTCGATTGTTTGCCATACTTCTATTAATTGGTGTGTTCTACCATAGTTTTGGCTTATGATTCCTATAAGCGGATCTGTTTTCAATCATGGCCAGGTATAAAAGGTAATATAGTTTTGCCTAAATGGTATGACTTTGCTTCAAGCTTAGTATGTATAAGCTTGTTTCTTCTCAACTTGTAATACGGACAGTACGCGCTCCGACAATGATGAATAAAGCTTGCATTAGTCTTGAATGGTTTGGGGGGTAATAGGTGACCTATTGCAGCCACCGTTCAGACTTGGGCCCTTTATTACCTGAGCCAACACATGATTGTTCAGCAGCAGCATGTAATTAATCTCCAACTCTCTTCAATACTCTACTTATTGGGTTCAATTGCTATTACTCGAGGTAAGTGACGGCTACAAGTTTCATGTAACATGATTTCAAAAGTATGTTTTTGTCAAGACGTTGTAAAAAATTTTCGAACTGGTTCAGTTGGTCCATGTTTTTGCAAACAAGTTGCTTCTCGCTTCTTTATCATGCTTACAGTTTAATATTGTAATTATTCCATCTTGCTTGTAGCATGCTTTGATATTTGTTCAGATCTATACAGAAATATAGTTTTACAGCACTGGGAGATTATTTGGTTCAAGCTTTGTATGTATAAGCTTACTTCTTCTCAACTTGAAATACAAATGAAGCGCGCTTTGGTAATGATGAATAAAGCTTGCAACAGTCTTGAATGGTTTTTGGGGGGGGGGGGGCAATAGAAGACCTATTGCAGCCACTATTCAGACTTGGGCTCTTTATTATCTGAGCCAACACATGATTGTTCTTCTAACCTCCAGGTATTGGGTTCATATTGATATTAATCGAGGTAAGTGACTGCTGCAAGTTGCAAGTAACATGACAATTGGGAGTTTCAAGTCTCTCTAACTTAGTTACTGCACCTGCAACTATGGTACTTCAATTGATTGATTCCTATTGTTAATTGTTGTTGCTGCAACTATGTATGACTTTGCTTCTTCTCAACTTGAAATCTGCGTGTTACTCGCTCCGGCACTGATGAAGTAAAGAGCACTGGTCGTGAATGGTTGGGGGGCAGTGGGAAACCTCTTGCAGCCATCATTCACACCTGAGCTCTTTATTACCTGAGCCATCACAGGGTAGGGGGGCAGTACATGCGGTATATTTGCTATGCACGTGTGACTTTAAGTCGTCTTGACCAAACACGTGTTAAACACTATACAGTTTACTTATATTGTGCTCTTTATTACTTAAGCTCAAGTTATTGCATAGCTATATATTGCATCAGAGTGTTGTGCTTCATCCTTTCTGCATTGATGAGTAGTAGAGCTCTAAGTGTGCATGGTAGTGAGGCATGGATAAAGACCACTGCAGCCACCTTGCATACTCTTCTGCCTTACTACTTGAGCCAATACATATCAATCTTTAGCTATTATTGGGTTATGAAAGATTCATTTGATACAAATGCAGTCATGGCTGGAGCAAACAATCAACGAGTTTTTTCTTCAACACTTGTTGCCGATCTCATGACATCTTAGACGAGGAAGAAGATTATTGGGAAGAAGTGCATGCCTTACTTATCGAAGAGGGAGACTTTTCATTCCACAACACTATTTATAGGCAGCCTTGTCGAACTCGGCCATTTATTGGCCACGAGCTAATTCATGACATATTGCATGGACACCCTGATAGAGGTTATCAACATTTTAGGATGACCACCACTATGTTTACAAGGCTTCAAGAAGAACTGGTTGGAAGGGGTTTTATACAAAATACTAGGCATTTAACTGCTGACGAGCAGCTTGGTATATTTCTATTTGGTACAGGTCATGCCGTGGCCAATAGAGTTTTGGCGGAAACTTTTCAACATTCTGGAGAAATGATTAGTAGGCATTTTAATAATTTACTGCGCGGCGTGGTTGAACTTAGGCGTGACTACATCCAACTCCCACTATCAAATTCAGGAGTACACCCTAGAATAAAAGATAATCCAACATTTCATCTATTCAAGGTGAGTTGCAAGTTGAAACTTTGTGGAAACAAAATTTGTAATCTTTGGAGTTATGAGATATTTGAAGCTAACTATTTTATTTAACTTTTGAATTCAGAATGCAATTGGTGCAATAGATGGGACACACATACCGGTGGTTGTACAGAAGCATAAGCAACCAAGATATCGATGTCGAAAAGGATTTACTTCTCAGAACATGATGGCCGCATGCTCGTTTGACCATCAGTTTCTATTTGTGTGCACCGGGTGGGAGGGTTCTGCAGCTGATATGAGGGTACTGCGATGGTGCTGCGAGAGTGGCGGTTTCGCAGTCCCGGAAGGTAAGTAATGATTTGCAAGTTTATGTGTTTCTCAGCTTTTTATTTGTCTAATTTTCATAAAGTGTTCTGGTGTGTGTAGGAAAATATTATCTCGTTGATTCTGGATATGCGAATAATGATCGCTTCCTTGCGCCCTATCGAGGGGAACGATATCACTTGAGCCAATTTGATGTAAATGCACAAGCCCGAAGACATCGAGGACCTCGAGATTTATATAATCATCGCCATACTCAATTGCGAAATGTAGTTGAGAAAGCTTTTGGGATCCTAAAGAGGCAGTTCAAAGTGCTCCGACAAGCAACACCCTTTCCCTACAAAGTGCAGTGTCGCATTGCCCTCGCATGTTGTGTCATACACAATTTCATCAAAAGGCACTGTCACGCCCCGAGCTCCGCCTATTTGGTCGGATTCGGGCACGCCGACAGACCGCCGAACGGACAGAGCCTCCCCTGTCCGTTCTAGGCGTCAACAATCTAAACAATGCAATACAAGGGGTTCCAAACAGGAACCGTAGCAAGTATGTAGACTGCATAAGTATCAAAAACATAAGATGCTAACTATGCTATTACAAGCATTCATCTCAGAGATTCTTTTACATTTACAAGATTTTATATTTACATAACCACAAATACCTTTAAGTTATTACAAAACTTATACAATTTTGCTACAAGTTTGCTTCTTTCAAATTGAACTCTGAACTTGACTTCGTCAGGGTACTTCTATCTCTGGTCTCGGTGGTAGGGCGCTATCTACGTAGCTACGCCCTGTCCTCGCGCCGCCGCGCCGCTCACGTGCAACCTGTACCCCCAAAACAACACGGGGGTGAGAACTATATAAATATAGTTCCCAGTGGGTACGGCCACCCAAGGGAAGAGCTCGACCCACCAGGTCCAAAGGAGGCAACANTACCGGTGGTTGTACGGAAGCATAAGCAACCAAGATATCGGTGTCGAAAAGGATTTACTTCTCAGAACATGATGGCCGCATGCTCGTTTGACCATCAGTTTCTATTTGTGTGCACCGGGTGGGAGGGTTCTGCAGCTGATATGAGGGTACTGCGATGGTGTTGCGAGAGTGGCGGTTTCGCTGTCCCGGAAGGTCAGTAATGATTTGCAAGGTGATGTGTTTCTCAGCTTATCATTTGTCTAATTTTCATAAAGTGTTCTGGTGTGTGTAGGAAAATATTATCTTGTTGATTCTGGATATGCGAATACTGATCACTTCCTCGCGCCCTATCGAGGGGAACGATATCACTTGAGCCAATTTGATGTAAATGCACAAGCCCGAAGGCATCGAGGACCTCGAGATTTATATAATCATCGTCATGCTCAATTGCGAAACGTAGTTGAGAAAGCTTTTGGGATCCTAAAGAGGCGGTTCAAGGTGCTTCGACAAGCAACACCATTTCCCTACAAGGTGCAGTGTCGCATTGCCCTCGCATGTTGTGTCATACACAATTTCATCAAAAGACACCAAGGGACCGATAGGTACTTCAACATGCAAATGGACTCATTGCCGATGGACGACACACTTGATGAATCATCAGCTCCTGTTGGGCCAGACGAGTCTCGGAGAGGAGACGCCCTTCGCACTATGATAACAGGGCAACTTTGGAACAATAGATAGGAGGAAAATATTGAGAATGATGTAAATTTGTTTTTTACTTTATGCTTTTTTTTTTCCTTCTCAACTTATGTGCTGTGTCTTTAAACTGAAGTTATTGCGTGCTGTTTTCCATATCTTTGTAATTGGAAGTTAAGTTATGTTATGTTTGCACTGATTACTTTCAGCCGTAAAATGCTTTGATTAATTTTAATATACAAATTTTGTTTTAGTTAATTGGTATGTTTGTTGATTGGAGTTGTATTTTAACTTTTAGTTCTCTGCATCAGTTTTGCAAACTGATTGTGTTAGAATATTTTAAATGAGAATTATGCTTTGTTATAATGTCGAATGATGTAACTAAATAATTTCGTCTCTTACAACTTTGCTACAATTAAAAAAAAAATCGATTGGCCGTACATCTAATTTTGTTATGTATTGTTGAGATTTCGTAACAAGTAGAATATATTTTAAAAAACATATTAATTAACTTAACATTATAACCAAATAAATAAAAAAGTTTATCAATTTATCAAATTTTCTAAACCAACATGTACTTGTATGTGTATTATTAACCATATATATGAAAGAGCACCCAAGGGCAAAATAGGTATA